>NC_056735.1:153668981-153907290 GCF_019279795.1 Protopterus annectens | reverse complement strand
ATTCCAACAAAAAACTGCTGTTATGGAGATTAAGAAGGGGCTGGAACTTGATTTACAATATTGAAGATGTACCAGGGGGACCTGGAAAGGATATATATACATATATATATATATATATATATATATATATATATATATATATATATATATATATATATAAAAAACAAAAGAGGGTAGATTTCTCTAGAAATTTAGGAAACTGCTAGGTATGAAAGATGTGAATTCAAAACAGTATAATAAACTTTTATGTGTGGTAGTTTTTCAATTCCTGTATGTCTAGTTAATCACTACATATTAAAAAGCAGAAAAAAATCAGAGAACGGTACTAGAAGTATAGAACTTAAAAATATTCTAAATTAAAAAATAAAACCTTATTTTGAAATATTGTTAATATTATGCAGACTTATTAACTCTAGTAGTTATTCAGAAGTAATCCAATCGAAGTAGACAATCAGTTTGCAGCTGAAATTCCTTTATAAAGCATACAGGCAAGTGATCCAAACAAAACAAAAAATAAACAGAATGATAGTTTCATCCCAAACTTTCTGACTATATACCTGTTATTAGGTAGGGGAGTGGTTTATTTTGTTGTAAAACAAAGTGTATTGGTATACATGTTAACAAATTCAAATCCCTTTCCCCCTCCTTATCAGTGTGATATTTGAGCTGATGCTGTCCTACTTACTAAATGTCCTAATAATTTAAACCTTATGCACTTTGAATAAAATTAAATAAATTAATAATGATGGGGTACTTCTTATTAAACAGATTATTATTAAACAAAGTCAATGAATTTATGAAAGACGTTATAATACATGGTTGGAAATATTTAAACATTATACATGTGAATTCACTAGTAGAAACTCAGAATTTACATATTATTCCCCAAAGTACAATAAATGGTCTAAACCAGACAGAACTTATATTTCATGGGAACATTTGCACTAAATTGAAAGCTTTGACACACAGCCAATAACTACTACAACATATTAATTGTAAATATTTATTTTATTTTTATTTTAATTTCCTATGTTTAATATATAATCCTGGGAAACAGGAAATTGTGTTTTTTTTTAACCAATAATAGTGTTTTTAGTAGTATAAATATGAAGCCTTTGTTATATGTAATTTATTCTGATGAGGTCTATTTTTTAAACAAGAAACATCTTTACTGAATTATCATGCATGACATACGCATTCGTACATTTATATAAATGAAAACAAACCATATTGACATAATTTTAGTTGCAAACGTAATACATCACTTATATTCTATCCAGTCATTGCCAGTCAGACATTACATAGCTCATTCAAATGCTGTGCTCTTTTAAACCTTGTTCCTCCTCTGCATGTATTTTTCTCACAATTCCCATGTATTTCTCCTACCCTTTTCTAAAGATTCTAATTTCATTTGATTTATCAATGTTACTATATTCATTACTTCTAGTAAAGTTGGTTTAGACTCTGATTTACATTTCCTAGTACTTGCTTTTTTGGCAGCCACCATAATTAGACTCAGCAAGGCCTTATTTTGTCTAGGCAATTCTGATTCTTTATCATAGTTCAAAGAAATCATTTCCTTAGTTACACCAGTTTGCTCACCCGGTATTTCTAACAGAGTAGTCTGCAGGGAATCTTTAAATTCTTCCAACTTATTACACTCCCAGAAAATGTGATCCAGTTACCTCTTTCTTCCCCATCACACCTCCAACATTTGCTGTCTACCTGAGGAAAAATTATTTGGAGTGTACCTGGGGTATAAAAATACCTATGTAAACACTTCCAAGCAAAGATTCTAATCTTTTACACTTTGTTAAATATTTAAGAGACATACATATGCCCCCAATTGTTTCTTTGTGAATTGCTTATCCAGTCTTTCTTCCCAAGCCTTTCTAACTTCCTCTGATTGATTCTTATAGTTATTGTACAATATTTTGTATGCTCTACTAATTATTCCAATTTTAACAGCAGCTTTTGTTCTAGATTCTACGAAAGACTCTACCAGTGCTGATCTTTCACTTAGGATCCTCCTATTTCTTTCTCTTTGCCTATACTCTGATATCAATCTTTGACAGAGAAGGCAATATCTAGCCCAAAGTCCAAATAAATACTTGGGCTCTTCCCATTCACTTGCCTTTCCCTCTCTAATTATTTGCTCCCAATATCTTGGTTCTTTTGCCAGTTATCTCCAACAAATTCCATCCCCTCTTGGCCATTGTCTGTATCCCTAATTGCAGTTATCCCTATTGGCAGAATCTCCTTGCTTCATTCCCATGTTGGCTTATTTCTTAGAATATTTTCTGCTACTTTATGAATATGATATTCTGTATGGTTATTGTTATTTTTAAGAATCTGTATCCAAAATCCCAATCTTCCCTTGTTTCTTGAGCTTCCCCCGTTTAATCATCATCCCTTTCCACTTTGAATTATAGGTTTCTGCTTGTGCTTTTTATGGGAGCCTTAACTGTGTAGCTATGAAATATCTCTTCAAATAATTTAATATCAAACTGCCTTGTTCATTTGGAAGAATCAGCTTATCCCATTTGACTCTTGCCTTCTTCCACTCCCAGATAAAATCCTTCAGCTGTTTATTAGTTGCTATCCAGAATGTCTCCACTGATTGATAAAAATATACGTGACCTGCGTATAAAACTAAAGGGACTAAAAACATTTTAACTGCCTGTATCTTGCTGTCCATAGCCATATAACAGAGCTTCAAATTTCTCAGTTTTTGTATTCTTTTGTTTAGTCTCTTCCCACATATCCTTATATAACACACCAGAATCCTATTTAATCCATACTCCTATGTATTTCATTTTATCATTTCCCCATAAATATGGGCATTGTTGAACAAATTCATGTGTGGGTACATACTTTACAGCTATTGCTTTTGTTTTAGCTTCATTATTTTTGTATTCTGAAAAGATTTGAAACTGCCTCAAAATGTTCCACAACACTGAAATGTCCTTTTCTGGTTTTATCAGACATAAAATAATGTCATCTGCACATAGAACCAGCTTTTCCTGACTACCATACCAATTATATCCTTGAATTGGTGATTCTCTTATTTTCTTTGCCAGTGGTTATAAATTTAGAGCAAATAACAAAGGGGAAAGAGGATACCCTGCCTGGTTCCTTTGCTCAAAGAGAAATTATCTGAGAGGAACCTACCCACTTTAATTTTTGCCTCTGGTCACTCATATATTCTCCTAATCAACCTTAGAACTTTATCAGGGAATGCAAATGCTTCCATTGCCCTGCCCATCAAGACCCACCAACAACAGTGGTATTTTCTTACATGTTGTAAAATGTTTGCCTCCCCTCCACAAAACCACATTGATCCATATGTACCAATATTGGCATCACCATTGTCATTTTTAGCTATTTTAGATATACACACTTTATTATCATGGTTTAGGGTTGAAATGGGCCTTTATTAAGCTGGATCTAATGGGTCTTTACCCTCTTTAGGTATTACAGCCACTGCCACTTTCTGCCAGGATGTTGGTGCTTCTCCTCCTCTTAAAATATTGTTGACCAAAACCTTTCAGATCTTTATCAGTTTTTACCTCCTAGCTTCCAAACTTCCAAAGTAATACCACTTATGCCTGGGTACTTTCATGTGGCTTGGTTATACATCACCATTTTTCTCACCTCCTCCTATCCTGTTTGTAATTGAGCCTCATCTCCCTCCAACCTTGGCATAATTAATTGTTCCATATACATTTCCATTTGTACCTTTTCTTGATCTCCATGTTTATCTGCTTTATACAGACTTTCATAAAATTTCCAAAATATTTCTAGTACCTCTACATGATATCTTGTTATCTTCCTTGTTATAGGCTCCCTAAGCTTGGTGACAACCCTTTCTACATTTTGTTACCTGAGTTGTTGCTCTTAAGGTTTTTGTGCTCTGGTGTCATTATCAAAAAAACAGTTGCTTAACAGTAATCTTTATAAACTCATGCATATTATCAAGGTAATCCTTTATTTTCTGCTTAGCATTCTGCAATTGCTCCTCTTCTTGTTATGTGAGATTCCCTGTATTCTGTAATACATTAACATTTGTCAGTCCCTCTGAGTAATTCTTGTTACTTCTTAAGCATATCCCTCTTACTTTTATTTCCACCCTATTTTTAAACTCCACTTTAATTATATACAATTCCCAATCTATATTTTCAGAAGAAATTTCAATCTTCTCTAATAACTCCCACATTATTTCCACTACCACTCATTAAATTCTACTCTTTCAACAGATAGGTTGGAAAGTGCCAGTGTCTCATTTTTATTTCATTACTCTGTGTTTTTATTTTAGTTATTATAAGCACATTAAATGCACATGTTCCTGTGAAATGTAAGTTCTGTCTAGCCTAGTCCAGCTTTTGTATCTTGGGGAATAATATGCAAATTCACCCCAAACTCCTACTACTGAATTGACATCTTCCATCCAAATATTTTCATAAATTTCTTCAAGAATCTACCGTCCTTTGTTATATTTTCTCTTCTGGCCCCAGACACATCTTTATTGCTGCAAATCAAATTCCAGTCCCTACCTATAAGTAATATTGTCTGTTGAAAACTGATTATTTTTCCCAGAATTTTCTTAAGCTTCATTATAGCAGTTTTAGGTGGAATGTAAATACATGCCAATGTAATCCTCCTCCCTTGCCAGTAGCCCCTTAGTACTACAAATCTAACATTATTATCTTTTTTATCCTCTTCTATCACTAGTGTAGCTCATCTTGCAATTAATATTGGTGCTCATCTTTTCCTTTGTCCCAGATATTCTGCTGAATAACCATCCTGGAAACCTTTCTTTATCAAATTCCCATGTTCAGTTCTTTCCAAATGTGTTTCTTGTAGCATAGCTATTTGCACTCTACATTTTATATATAGTTCACTACTATTTCTTTTTTGTATATATCTGTGATACCATTAACATTTAAAGACAATAAAGAAAGTGTCATTATGTTAAAAAGTTATTATTCCCACCTTTTATTTGTAACAGCTTTTTGTTAAGTATCTAGTTCCAACTTTTGTGGTACACACACACACACACACACACACACACACACACACACACACACACACACACTCACTAATATTTGTCAGGTTGATGTTTTATACAGTTGTTTTTGTCATATCCATTTGAGTGTATGTCACATCTTACAAAACTTTCTATTTTATTGAAAGCCTTCAACAAAAATAAAATACATCCCCATATACCCTTAAAACCTATTAACTTAATACTAACACATAAAACTATGTACATCTTCAAATATTGAAGTTTTACCCTCCTAATAGGAACAATTGTCCCACACTGACAGCCACAATCACAGGCTTGGGTTTACCTAAAAGGAAGGTTATCCCTGCTAAGCTGCATGGTATACCCTGTGTTTCTACTAAGTGCTGTCTGGTTTTATCTTATCTTTATTGTTCCCACAGAATGGGAAAAGACTTGAATACTTTCAGAAAACATATTCTCCTAGCCATGAAAAGAAAGAAATATTTTATTTTTATTACTCTTTATCAGATTGTCTTCATGGAGACATGAAAACCAGATACAGAGTTGCTTCTACAAACATTTATTTATTTATTTGCTAGAGGAAAGTTTTATTATATTCAATGTTCTTTTTTATTTATTTGTTTTCCCTTAAAATGTGTTACTAAATCAAACTGAGGGCCTTAATCCAGTCATTCCCTATGCAAGAATGAGAAAAAGCACATCAATTGTTCTGTATCATACTCTTTTGACCAGACTTTTTTTTACATTATAGTGCCTACATTTCTTAAAACTGAACAAAGAGAAAGAGAAAAGTAGTAAGAAAAACCAGGGGCACCTGTTTACCTTAGTATCCCTATTGCACTTGAAAATAACTGAGAAAACTTTACTTTATAGCATGCAGATTATATCATGCACTATAAAATATTACTGCTAAGAACAAAATTTTGTTTTACTTACAGTTAACTCTTTCCTTCTTCTTCCTCTCTCCTAAGTGTTTCTCCAAACATTAAGGACATGAAGTAAGGCATATGCTTTAGAGTTCCCTACAAGTTTAACAAAGTAAAAAAGTCCAATATTTCCAGACTTTCTTGTTCTATCATATTTCACAAATATAATGAATGCTTTGTAATCCCACATTTAGTTGTCAATTTCTGAGTTACTGGTTTTATTCCTGTTTATCTCCATCTCCCAAATCCAGTCTCTGCGTCCTTTCCAGCATATTCTTGTTTCTTCTAATCAACTCTTGTGCTTTCTTCTGTCTCTCAAGCATTTTCAGTTGAAACATTGGAAAAAGTTTCACTGGCACAGTCTGTCTCTGTGGTCTTTATTACCAGAAGAACAAGAAGCAGAATCCTCTTCTATTTCACAGCTCACTTTTTGTTAGACAAATTTTTGTATTTCCTCCTTAGGATGTTCTGCATCAAAAAGTGATTTTGTCCCTCCAGGAAAGAATATTCTGAAGATAGCTGGGTACAGCAGTTTGACTTGCATGCCTGCTTCTCAACATACCTGATTACTGGAATAAATCTACTCCTCTTCTGCCTAGTGTACAATGAGTAATCATGTTACACAAACACTATACTGTCTCTCACTTTTAGTACTTTTCCTTCTGCCACAGTTTTGCCAGAATCAACTCCTCCTGCTGGTAGGATTGCATCTTTACTATTAAAGGTCTATGGTGCTTTCACATGGCCAGGTTTGGAGCATAGACATGATGTGCCCTCTCAATTAATAACTGCCGTGGAATACCAGTCTAGTTGCTTATTTGTGCTTTCATAAAATTAATACAGTCTGTTCCTTCCAGCTTCTGTGGTACAGCAGAAAATCTCAGGTTTTCCCTACATGCTCTGTCCTCTAATTCATGGGTTCATAGGTGTGTACTAGGCTAATGGCTCTGGAGCCTTTACAATCCTAGCCCATAGAAGTGCCCTGGCAGTGTGCCACCTGACATTAGTTACCAGTGCCTCTATCAAGTAGAGCCACTGGAGTGATCCTGGGGTGAACCTTCTATTTCCCATCCACTCATCAATATTTCTCTTGAAGAGGGCCAGTGAGGTGCTCTGCTTGATGTGTATGGGAAGTTTATTCCAGAGCATGGGCAGTCTCTGTGTTATGAACCTGTCCCTCCAGCATGTTGTGGTAGTGAGGTTGAGGTCTCTGGAGCATGTGGTGTGGAGGGATTGGGATTTCTTTAGATGTAGCATTTCTAACAGAGCTGGGTCAGACATAGCTTTGTAAGTCAAGCAGAGATCGCCTCTTAGTATGAAAAAAACTGGAGTTTTTTCAGTCTGTCCATGTAGGACAGGTGTTTAAGGCCTATGATCTTCTTTGTGAGGTACTTTTGTGGCCTCTCCAGCTGTTGCAGGTATCTAGTGAGGTCCATGCCAAATTGGGCATTATACTCAATGATTGGTCTAATGAGGGAAGAGTAGAGAGAGATGATGACCTCTTTCTTCCTGGATGCAAAACTCTTGGTAATGAAATGTGCCACATAGAAGGACTTTTCTGACTACAGTAGCAATGTGGTGGTTGAAGGACAGGTTGCTGTCAACCTATGTCCCCAGATCTCTTATAACACCTTCAGTGTTCAGGGGGCTCCCATCAATGTGGTAATTAGTGGGAACTGAGTTTTTCCCAAAGGGGATGACAACGCCTTTTTTGGCATTAAGATTAAGGTCATGGTTTTGACACCAGTCATTTGTCTCAGTGAGGCCTTTCTGTAGGATGTCTACATCACTTGGGGAGTTAATAATGGCTCCCAGCTTGCAGTCGTCAATGAACTTGGTCAGCCATAGTCCCTCCGTGTTGGCGTGGACTTCAGAGAAGTAGATGCCAAACAAGAGAGGACCCAGGACCGATCCCTGTGGCACTCTACTCATGACTGATAGGCAGTCTGACTTGGAGTCTGCTACTTTCACGCTGTGGGTTCTATCTGTGTGCCGGTTTGTATCCCACCTAATGATATAGGGGTTGATGCCTATTTTGGTGAGTTTATCAATAATTCCAGAATAGGAAATGGTATCAAAGGCCTTTGCCAGATTGAGGTAGGCTGTATAAACTTCCTTACACTCATCCAAAGCTCTGGTGACTGCCTCAAAGAAGTCAAACAAGTTGAGCAGGCATGATCTACCTTTCACAAAACCAAATTACATGGGATGTAGAGTTTGGAGATTCCCTATATCTTTGTTAATTAGATTCATGATGATGCACTCCATAGCCTTACATATCAGACTCATCAGGCTAATGGGATGATAATTCCCAGGGTCTGTAGTCACTCCCCCTTTATGGAGAGGGATGACTATAGCAGTGTGCCATTCAGTAGGGACAAAGCCTGAGGTTTGGCTGTGAGTAAACATGGTACACAGATGTGGTGCCAGTTCACTTTGTAGTTCATGTAGAATACAGCCAGGGATATTATCAGGTCTCATGAAAGCTGTATTCTTGGCCTTGGACAATGCAGCTTTAACCTGTGCTGCAGTAATGCTGGGTGCCTGGCATTCTTCTGGAATTGTGAATGGTCCTTTATGGGGGGGGGGGGTAAAGTTGGCACAGAATCTGTTGGCCAGTATGTTGGCAATATCTGTTGGCTCAGTATAGGAGATACCATTGTGCCGTAGCTCAGAGCAAATCTGGATATTGCTGTGGAGATTTTTGATATAACTATAGAAGGCTTTGTGGTTGTTTTTAGTGTCTGCTGCAATTTTGCCTTCATAGCTGGGTTTAGAGGTTTTGATGAGGGATCTCAACTTTTTGTTGAGGCTATTAAGGGAGTTTTACCAGTCTTGTGACTTCACCTTTTTCTGCAACAGTTTCTTTCTTCTGTTGTAGAGTTTATTAATGGCAGGGGACCACCAGATTGGCTTCCTGTTTTTGGAGGAGAGCGTCTTGGTTTTGTTGGGTATGGCTAGTTCCATGCATTTATGTACGTGTTCTACAGTGCATTGGTGTATTATTCAGCAGTCATGCAACTATTTCCATTTGCATGGGTGCCGTGAAGTTAGCAACCTCTGTTTTTAGGAGCCCAATGTCAGCTTTGGAAAAGTTTTTCATGGTGGTTACCTTTGTGGAGGGTGTAGGCGAGATGTGGATTTCCATGATGATTAGTTTCTGGTCGGATCTAACCAGGGAGGAATTGACTATTGGTGTAGAGCAATGGTTGCCCATGTTAGTAATAACTAGGTTAAGGATGTTGCTTCCTCTAGTGAGGGTAAGAATGAACTGGTCCAGGGCATTGGATCTGATGAATTCCAGGAAGCATTGGGCCAATGTATTTTTTTAAACATCTTTTCATGTCTAGTCTCATATTCAGCCAGACTTTTCTTCATTTCAACCTCTGATTTTTGCAGTTTTATCACCTTAGCTGAATATCTGTTTAAAGCTTATTCCATTTTTTCCAGCAATTTTGTTACTTGAGTTGATGTACTACATCAGTGTTTCATTTATTTTAATCAGCACTAAGTACATTTGACCATACCTCTCAACCTCTTAAGGCAATAAATATGGACAAAGCTTGACAAAATGGGGGGACAAAGGTCCAAAAATAGGGACATATTTTGAATATTGCTCTTATAATCTTAGAAAGTTGCTAGAGTAACAGGGTTTGTGTTAACATACATTTTCTAAATGATTTGAACTCTGAAACTCAAATTAATGTCATTATTTAATGACTTCAGTCCTGAGAACATCCCAGTCATTTGCCAGAAAGCCACAAATTGTATGAAGAACAGGCCAAAAATATGAGCCAAAAATCTGGACATTCTGTAAAAACCTATACAATTGAAAGGTATACATTTGACTTATTTTTCCTCTTGCTTACTGGAAGTCAAGTCTTGTACCAAAGCCGGAGCTTGCACTGCTTTTTGCTGAACAGCTGCAGAATACTTCTCAGTCAATGTTTTTTCCTCACCTTTTGTGATTGATTTTCTTTCGTGTTCTCTGAATTTCTTTTTTGCTGGCATCCAGGCAGTGTGTTAGCTAGCCAATTACTGAAATTTACTCAAAATTATGAGTTTACTGGTCTGTTTTCTGAGCTTCTGTTTTCACCTGGGAGAGCTGAAATTATGTTGTTACTCAATGTCCAGCCATCTTGGAAGCCCAATTAAGTCTTTGTTTTGAGATGAAACAATACACTAAGGTTTGAATTATTTGGGTTGTGTGGCATTTGCCATTGTTGAGGTCTTTTCTTAAGTAATAGCAATTACTTAGAGAGGTTGATAAAGGTTAAAGTATTGCAGAATAAGGTGAATCTCACAGAACAAAGGCAGGTGCAAATGCAGAGTGGTAAAGAGAAAATATGGTATTATCTGGATAATATGCATGGGTTTAAAAAGAATGCTGTTAAGCAGTTATTTTTGATAATACCTCCAGAGCACAAAAACATTTAGCACAACCACTTAGCAGCAGATAAAAGAAAGGGTGGTTGCCAAACTTAGGGAGCCTATAACAAGAAAATTAACCAGAGATCCTGCAGAAGTTTTAGAGATATTTCAGAAATTTTATGAACATTTGTATAAAGCAGAGAAATGTAGAAATCAAGAAAACCACAAATGGAAATATTTATGGAAGACTTAATTATGCCAGTGTTAAAAGTAGATGAGGCTCAACAAGTAACAGTTAAGATAGAATAGTGATTTATAGACAGTCTTTAGAAAAAACTTCAGGAACAGATTGTATTCCTGTGGAAGTTTGGAAGTTAGGAGGAAGGAAAGCGATAAAGATTTTGTTTAATGGTATTTTAAAAGGAAGGGAAACACCACCATCTTGGAAGATAGCTGTGTTGGCTGTACTACCTAAGGACAGTAAAGACCCCTCAGACCCAGCTTCATAGAGACCCATTTGAATTTTAAACCATGATTATAACGTTTTTTATGTCTATAATAGGTAAAAAATGGCAAAGATGTCACAAAAAATGAGAGACATGGATCGATGTGTATTTTGGAGGGAGGCAAACATTTGACAACAATAGAACAATGATAATGCAAAGAAGCAGAATACCGCTGTTATTGGTGGGTCTTGATGCAGCAAAACCATCTGAGAGAGTAAGCTGTGATTTTAAGAGTGG
Organism: Protopterus annectens; assembly: GCF_019279795.1. NCBI lineage: Eukaryota > Metazoa > Chordata > Ceratodontiformes > Protopteridae > Protopterus > Protopterus annectens. Next base: position 153,896,224 of record NC_056735.1, on the reverse strand, counting down.
GACAATGGAAGCATTTGCATTCCCTGATACAATAATAAGGTTAATTAGGAGGATTGGAGGTAAGAATTAAAGTGGGAGGATTCTTCTAGGATAATTTGTGTTTGAACAGCAAAACTAGGCAGGGTTTTCCCTCTCCCTTTGTTATTTGCTCTACATTTAGAGCTATTGACAAATAAAATAAGAGACTCAGAAATCCAAGGATATAATTGGTATGGTGATCAAGAAAAGTTGTCTTTATTTGCACATGATGTTATTTTGTACCTGACAAATTCAGAAAAGGATATCTCAGTGTAGTGGAACATAGGTTATAAGGTTATATGATAAAACAAAGGCTATAGCTGTAAATTATTTAACCACACATAAATTGGCTCAGCAATATCTATATTTATGGAGACACAGTAAGATGAATTATTTAGGAATATGGATTAAAAAGGCTTCTGTTAAGGCAGCTAAGGATATGTGGGGAGAGACTAAACAAATGATAATACAAAACTTGAGAAACTGGAAGCTATTGTTTTGAATAGGGATAGTAAGATACAAGCAGTCAAAATGTTTTTAGTTCCTTTAATATTATATAGGGGTCAGGCATATTATTATCAACCAAAGCAAAAGTTATGGAAAATAATGGGGAAGAGGACAAAAGTTAAGTGGGATAACTTGATCCTTCCAATAGATCAAGTTGATTTAAGACTACCTGATTTGAAGTTACACAGTTAAGGCACATACAATCAGAAAGCTATAATTTAGAGTGGAAAGGGATTATGATGAAGCAGGGGGCAATTCAAGATATAAGGAGAGAGTGGGGTTTTGGGGTACAGATCCTTACAAAAAATAACAGCCATACAGAACATTATTTCATAAAGTAGCAGAATGTATTCTAAGAACTAGGGCAACATGAGAATGGAAAAAGGAGATTTTGCCATTAGGGATGAGTGCAAGTAGGGGTACAGAAAATAGGCAAATAGGGGATGGAATTTACTGGAGAAAACTGGCAAAGGAACCAGGGTTTGGGGAGAAAATAACTAGAGAGAGAAAGGTAATAGAGTGGGATGAGGTCAAGAAGCCTTTTGAACTGCAGGCTAGAGACTGTCTTCCCTACCAAGTATTAATGTAAGTGTATAGGCACAGAGAAAGGGATAGGGGACGTTTAAGTGAAAGATGTGCTTTGATGGGGTTTTTAGTCAGATGTAGGACAGAAGCTGCTGTTAAAAAGGGATTTTAGTAGGGCATATAAAATATTGCATGATAACTATAAAAATCAACCAAAGGAAGTTAGAAAGGTTTGGGAAGAGAGAATGGAAATGCTATTTACAAGAGAAAAATGGGAGGACATATGTATGGCTCCCAGGTATGCAAAAAAAGTCCAGAAGGTTTACGATCTTTGCTTGAAAATATATACTCCAATCAGACTTCATAGAATTTTTCCTCAGGTAGATATCAAATGTTGGAGGTGTGATGGGAAGAAACAGGTAACTGGGAATATGTTTTGTGAGTGTAATGAGTTGGCAGATTTTAAAAATGTCCTACAAAGTACTCTGTCAGAAATACTGGATGAGCAAATGGATATAAGTAAGGATATGATTTTTTTGTGTTGAGACTCGGTATCTGAATTGCCTTATTACATTTAATTCTGTTGGATGCCAAAAAAAAAAAGCAATAACTAGAAATTGGAAATCAAAGTCTAAACCAAGCGTGTTTAAAGTATTGAATTTTTAAAAATAGATAAAAGGACTGGAAGAGGGATCTTTAGCATAGGAAAGGAGCAAATTACATACAAATAAATGGAAACTGTGGCAGTAATACTTGCAGGATAATGTTCAGGAGGAGAAGAAGGAATGAGGTTTATGGGTAGGCAGGAATTAATCGGTTTATGTTATGCTGGACTGATGATAATTACAAAAAAAGAAAAGATATGTGATGTGTAATGTGCATAACTGGAACAAATATTAATATGGCGTGTTTCCTTTTTCTTAAGTGATAATTTAATAAACATGTTAAAAAAGAACAAATCCCTCATTTCTACCCAATGTTGTTTCAGCGTTTACTTTGAGTCAAGCAATCCATCTCTCAGTGTTCTGTCAAGACCTTCAGAAACAGAGAGAGAGACAGGATTCTACATACTCTGGATAGCCATAGGCAGCTCAGGTTCTGACTTGAGAGAACTCAGTTAGAAAAATGGATACACTCTTTTTTTTCTTATGATGGTACAAAGAAAGGACAACCTGTGACAAAATAGTGTATTTCAAAATGGTTGTCCTCAGCTATTGATTTTTGTTATTCCTGCCATAGCGAATCTATTCTAAGCAATAGCAAGGTGCACTTTTGACTTCTAGATGTAGCAACATAGCCCTCTGTAGAAAATAGTATCTTTCGGCTTTTCCTGGTTAGGGGTCGCCACAGCGGAACTCCAGTCCGCTAATGATTGGCAGTGGATTTTTACAGTGCCGAGGTGCCAGCCCGATGCCCAACCTTCAAGGAAGGCACACCCATTCATGCATGCACCTACCTGCATGTCTTTAATGTCACTCAACCACAGGGAGGACATGCAGACTCCACACAGAAGGCGCTCCAGCCGAGAATCGAACAGGAGAACATCTTGCTGTGAGGCGACAATGCTAACCGCTGCACCACTGTGGCCACAGCAACATAGCCCTCTGTATATACTTTTAAAAAGCATTACAAACTGGATTTCTTTTCCAGGTCCAAGACTGGTATTGCTAGGACTATTCTCCAGGGTATCCAGGACCCTTATCTTTCCTTCTCTCTGGTTGGGTAGACTTTAATAATAAACCCATATAGCCAAAGGCTACTGTGGCAGTGAAGGATGATGAATATAGTATAGTTATATAAGTTGCACAGTAGATGTCTGAATTCCTCACTGCTGTAGTAGCCACACCCACACTCCACCCCCTAACTCTGTTTATAGTTAGTGTTCCTTTCATAATTGTTTCCTTTTTCCTTACAACATGTTTTAATTTCTTTCTATTTTATTTGAAACATTCCTGGTCGTCTGATAACATTCCTTTTTTGTCCTGTTTGTACTCTTAGCATACACTGAGCAGAAAAATCATACTAGTGTTGCTACAGTATTTTTTACTTCTACTAATTATAACATTACAAAAAATATAAGTAAATAAGTAAAAAAAAATTTTTTTTAATAAACAGTGCTTTTATTCAGTCACTCTAAAAAAGTAAAAATAAGGAAGAAGAGTGAAAACCTTGCCAAAGAAATGCAGAGAAGCTGATGTCAGAAAAGCATTTAAGGTTGGTTTTGCTGATTCTGGTAATGAGGTACCAGAAGACGTAGCAGGAATCAGCAAAACCAACCTTGAATGCTTTTATGAAATCAGCTTCTCTGTTACTTTTGCAAAGTTTTCACTCTTCCTTATTTTTACTTTTTAGAGTGACTGAATAAAAAGCATTCTTTATTAAACATCTTTTTTTTTTTACTTGTATTTTTACTTAAAAACTGTTGAAAGTGGGAAGTCAGCAATGCAGGCAATACATACATCCAGTGGGAAGCAATCATTATGCAATAGACAGTACTTCAGCTCACTGCATTGGGGAGCATGACACTACCACAGAGAGCCAGAGCCAGAAAGTCAGTTCCAATAAAAAAATAATAATAATAAACATTCTAATAGTTATTATAATTATAATTATTAAAATAATAACTAATAAAATTTACACTCAGTTGTTTTGCCCTATAGTCAAATATTTAACTATGTTATAAACTTCCAGCATATGAACACCACCATTAATTTCCATCCATTTTTCAGTTGTATGAAAAATGAAAGACATGACAATGCAAGTCCCCACAGCTATAAAAACTAACTGTGATTCAGTCATAACAATGGATTTTGAAACTTACTGTTACACATTTCAAGCATTTTTGCAAGATGACTTTGCCCCTGCATCCTCTAACATGGGTAGGTATGCCCCCACATTCCTGTTACTTACATAACTTAATCCAAGACTGCTGTTTTTGACAGTAGCGGGAAATACTTCAAGATAATGCCAATCTCAGAGTTTGCACCCATTTCCCTGTTTGTTATTGGTTTGCAATTCTGAGGATAATTCCTTTCCTTGAACATTCAATAGGTATGCTTTTTCCACAGTCCACCAATTTCTTTCTCCGTTCTTTTATTACCATTTTTCTGGCCGGAATAGTTCAAATCTCTTACCCATTTCATCTTGTTGGACTGAAAAAAAGTGATACAATTTAAAACGTAATATCCTTAATTTTAAGTAAGACTTGTAAAATTAGCTTTTAATCTTGCAGGTGCAGAAAATATACTTCATATGAGATGAGTTTTCTTCAAGTTATTTTCTGCTCCTAGATGGTGTTGCAATGCATTGGTGTACCTTAACCTAAGGTGAGTGCTGTTTTCAGAGCCAGGAAGTGAATGAGGCTTTAAAGTTATAGATTAGAGGAGATGAATAAAACAACGCTTAACTTTAAATTATCTTTGGTGAGATACAGGTGCACTTATATATAGATTAGGGTTTAGTTGAAGTTATACAAATATGAGAATACATGTATATTTATGTTGTTTGATTTCATTATGAATGATATCCAAATGTCTCTGATTTCTCCTACCTGAATTTAGAATTGCCAAGTCTATTTTCCACTCACAAGAAGTAAATGATTTTAAAATTGTTTTGATTCTCATATAGTAGAGAATTGACAATCATTACTGAGATACAAACCCACAGAATTTGAACTATCAGTCCTGGAGAAGTTGTTAAACCTTATTGACCTTAGGTTAAAAACTATTTGGAACCTAACAATTTTTATTTGTCCAGGCATGAAAAAGCATAGGGGCAGGACAGTGCATTCGATGAATAATTGGCATCTTTATCTGTGACTGTACTTGCTACTTGTTTTTCTGTTGTGCTATTGGAGGCAGGTATCATTTTACAGTGAATGCCTTTGTATGGTAAACCAATATAAACTCTTAACCTTTGGCTCTTTAGCTGAGTTCATCTAGAGTTCAGCTGAAACTACACATCTGTCTGGTGGTAGCAACAAAATGCTAATTCTTAAACTTAGAAACTTGGTCAGTTTAGTTTTTCTCAACAAAAAAATATGAAGAATGAATGACATTTGGTAAAACCATAGTGGCAAATAATATAGAGAATGAGAGAACATATGAAAAGTGAAGGTTGTCTTATTCACTGCTGTAAACAGGAGGTAAATAATAAGTATTTCTGCGTACTATTTGTTGTAGTAAATGGAGAAGTCCAAAATGTAGGATAGCAACAAAGACTGCCCTGAAGAAAGGTAGCTAGGTAGTGAGCATGTTATATGTGTATAGCCAAACCATCTCAATCCAACATCTGGGGTGGTAAATGCTATTAATTACAGCTTACTCAGGGTATCTTCTGAGAGAAGAAACCATCTTTGGGGTATCATACAGCACTCTGAAACAAATATTCACTGAGAAGCGCAAGGCTCGGGGGGGGGGGGGTAGTTGTAAGATGTGAAGGGAACTAGAACCCTTAAACTAGAAAAGTGTGCCAGTAATTCAGTCTTGTTAAATAAATACAGCATGACCATGTTCAAAGGGGAAAAGCAACTGAGTGTAAAGTTAAATGGATTCAAATCAGATGGAGAAACATTAGAAATTCTAAAGTATTGTGCCAGAAATATAGGAACATCAGGACTGAGGATAGGAGGTAGATGTAAAAAGATAGTATGATGGAGTGGCATAACTTACTAACAAATTCATACTGTGAATAAAACTTCTGCCTGAGGTTTAACTTGGTTTAACAGGGTACAGCAGAAATGTCTAGAAAGCAGAATAAATCATTCTCCTGAGATTCAGAGAATTTCTCTCTGCTCATGCTAATTATCCATCAGTGGTTGGTCAATTAGTGTGACATAATAAAATTCCAATTCATAAACATAGATAGCCACAATGAGAACATCTTTGTTAATGGCTCAGTATCATGTCTCTGAATCAAACACTGTGCTGTCAGACCTGACTGTACTTGTGTTCTCCCTAAAAGTCCATGCATCATGCTAGCAAAGACTACCTCCCCTGGACCTGTACACACACACACACACACACACACACACACACACACACACACACACACACACACACACACACACACACACACACACACCTAAATTCCCCTTAACTGACTACCCAGACAGATGGACATGCACACAGACAGACTTATTCCTGCCCCTACAGACATTCACACACATCAGTACACATGCACACACTAACATCCCCTACCCCAACTTCACTGAACTTACCTGCACTGCTAGTACTCCCATAACAGTGAACGGGTGACCACCATCTTTTGGTGATATTCACTTTGTACTTTAAAATAAACATTTTGCTCAGCCAGGTAAATTAGCAGCCATGAACACTTCCATAGGACTGCTTGCATTGGCATGTGGATTCACCCACAAAACCATTTTCTGTACTGAAGCCTTTGCAAGGGGAAAAACATAGCAGTAGAGTGGTCTGTGATTTGGAAAGGCTTAGCACGATGTTGAGGCCTTCAAAAATAAGACTTCTGCATTATGATAAGCCTTTCTGAATCCCAGGGATTGTGTACTGGTCAGGCAGAATCTATTTGTGCCTACATTTTCTGTGTTTACAATTGCTTAAAATGCAAACTGTTTTGTCAAAGACATCTCTTGTTTGTATGTCATACATTATACAAGCATGCACTCATGTCGGAGGACAAAAGTTATAGGTGCTTATAGACAGTTCCAAGCAATAGGAGTAACATAAAAATGAGAACTACTAGGGTGTGGTGTGGCTGAAATAGCCATATAAATGAATGGGCATGCTTCAGTGAGTATTTGCATAATTGTGAGCATAACTAAAATGCACATATAAAGTTTAATGTTTGATTAAAATATTGTCACATGGTGATGGATAGAAGCAAGTGATGGGGGAGGCTTTCATGGCATCTTTTTTTAATACTGTCATTTAGAAGCCTAGCTCTGTGGTGCAGAGGGATGGTTAAGCTGCAGAAAATGTTAAAAAATTGGTAAAACTACATTTACTAAACACTGTTGCAAGTGTAACCTATGACAGAGCATGTGCTTATGCTACTCCTCATAGCCCAACCAGCCAGATGTATCTGTGTCATCACCCTGAGGGAGGGATGTTAGTGTTAAGTAAAAAAAAATCTTGAAATGCTCAGCATGAGGCATGCTGCTACAGGGGAGAAAGGAAGGGATGATAGTTCCATGTCTAAGGACAAACCTACAGTATCTCCATCTGGCCCTGCTCTGGGGCTGAGCCAGGCTACTTTGTTGCAGAATAGCCTTATCTTTCTCCACAGGAAACATGCTGAAGATAACGAGAGGGAGACCAGGTGTTGGGAACCAAAAAGAGGTGACCAATGTTTGATTCATAGCTCCAGCAGCGGGTGGAAGGAGTGATGGTGCATTGTCTGCTTGCTTCCTGCTGCAGGTAATGTGCTGTATGGAGCTCTCCATTAAAAGGTTTGAGTTTTCAAAAATTCGGTCATATGGTGTCGACCATATGACAGTTGAACTTTTGAAAGTTCGATCATCTAATACATACCCCTGGAAATGAGTGTGTATGGAAGAATTTAAGATAAAACAAAAAATGAGAAATACCCATAATGAATGCCTAAATGATGGATCCTCTTTGCAGACTGACACCCCTTTCTGATGAGGGAATACATCCCAACCCAGGTCCCATCTCCTCTCCTCTCAACCCCCTTAACTCCTCTAAATCGCTAACCTTCACAACTCTTAACCTTCAAAGTATCAGAAACAAAATTCCAGATTTACATGCCTGAGTAGCATACAACAAACCTGATATAGCTGCTACTGAGACATGGTTAAAACCTTACATTAAAAATGCTGAATTTCTACCCCTAGGCTTTACTTGTTTAAGATCAGATCGACCCCGTAGAAAAGGGGGAGGTGTTGCATTGATATACCCAAACATCTTTACTGTAGTCCCGTATACTAAGTCTATCCCTCAATTTTCCACAGCCGAAATATTAATATCCTTCCTAAAAATGAATAACTGCAAGAACCTCTGTATTGTACTCCTGTATATTCCTCCAGGTAATAACATTCCCACATTAGAAGAAATCCTAGCATGGACAAAAAACAATATAAAAAAATGAAACAATCATTTTGGGTGATGTAAATATTAATTGGCTAGATATCTCACACCACCATCCTATCTCCAATATTAACTTATATAACTATACCCAGCTAATTACCAACATAACTAGACCCAAAAAAAAAAAAACAGCAGTGGCTTAATCTTGGACTGGATAATGATCTCTGACCCTAACAGAATCTCTACCACAGGGACACTCCCCAATAGTACTAGTGACCACTAACCTGCCTTTATAACACATACAACTACCCCAATGCTAAGTAAACACTAGTATAAACAAACTAGAGACTTATCCCACTTCTGCCCAATACCCTTAATGAAACTTTACAAAGCATCAGCTGGGATTCACTAAAAGTCTTACCCTTGATGAGGCTGTCGAGTTCTTCGTCTCTACATTTTTCAAGATCCTAAACAATCTAGCTCCACTTTGAGAAAAGAGAGTGAAAACTAATAATACCAATTGGCTTACTAGACCCACTAAGTAACTCATGACTGACAGGGACAAGGCATGGAAATTATGGCAAAAAAAAAACATTCCTCTGATCTTACACAATATAAACAACTCTGTAATTAAGGAAAACATCTAGTCATTAAAAATAAATTAAAAAAAAAAAAATCACTACCTTAGTCTACAAAATCACCATAAGCAAAACCCCAAAAATTCAGGAGCTCCATCAGTTCTTAGTAAATCTTAGTAAATGTTCACTCTCTTTTCTCACAGTGGAGCTAGATTGTTTAGGATCTCGAGAAATGTAGAGTTGAAGAACTTGACAGTCCTAAAGGCGCAGTGGTGCAGCAGTAGCATTGTCACCTCACAGCAAGAGGTTCTCTGGTTCGATTCTCAGCTGGGGTGCCTTCTGTGCAGAGTCTGCATGTCCTCCCTGCATTTGTGTGGGTTTCCTCTAGATGCTCCAGCTTCTTCCCATGTTACAAAGACATGCAACTGGAGCATTCCTCCCCAGGCCTCCGCTGAAAATTGACTTCATTCCAAGTTGGACTTTTCTGGTTAACAAATGTTAAATAAATTAATTAAATGTTAAATAAATGTTAAATAAATAAAAATCTAGGCTCAAGTAATAATCCTTGTCCAAATCCAGATAAAATGCCCAATGAAACAGCCTCACTCTTTAACTTGTATTTCATAGCTATCATAGCTAATCTCACCACCAACTTTCCATAAACCAACTTAGCCCCTTCAAATCCTTCCACTCAAAATACCTTTACTTTCCCTTTATCCAGCTTATCTTTCTCACCTGTACCTACCACCACTATAAAAAAACTACTTGTTAAACTCAAAGCTGGCACCAACACCCCTGACAACCTAGCTCCAAAGTTCCTACAAATATAAGCTAACGCTATTGCTCATCCCATCAGTATTCTTCTTAACAGATCTGTTCGGGAGTCCTACATACCTGCAATTTGGAAAAAGGCATATATTCTTCCTCTTCATAAAGGTAGAAACAACACAGGTATTTCCAGCTTTAGACCTATTGCTATCCTCTCACCTATCTCTAAGATCCTGGAAAAATGCATTCACACTAAACACCCACAAATTACCACATAGGTGGCAGCCCCCTTAATACAGAAGAGGTAATAAGAGATCTGGGGACCCAGGTAGATAGTAATCTCTCCTTTGACAATCATATTTCCAAAGTAGTTAGGAAACCCTTCTATGTAGCCCATCTAATTACTAAAGGGTTCGCATCTAGAAATAAAGAGGTTATAGTGCCCCTCTACTTGTCACTCATCAGACCTATCATAGAGTACAATGCCTCATTTGGGATGTACCTCACAAAACACTTCCAACAGCTGGAAAGACCACAAAAGTACCTCACCAAGAGGATTACTGGCCTCAAACATATGTCCTGTGCAGCCCGACTGGAAAAACTCCGGCTGTACTCAGTGGCATATCGCTTACTCAGAGGTGATCTCTGCCTGACTTACAAAGCCATGTCCAACTCAGAACTGAAGGACATGCTCCACCTAAAGATATCCAAGTCACTGTGAGCCACTCGCTCTAGTGAGCTAAACCTCACCACAACAATAAATAGAACATGCTGGAGGGATAGATTCCTGTCACAGAGACTCCCCATGCTTTGGAACAAAATTCCTAAATACATTAGGCAGAGCCCCTCACTAACACTCTTCAAGAGAAACCTTGACGAGTGGATGGGTAACAGAAAATACACCCCTGGGATCACTTCATTGGCTCTTCTTGACAGAGGCTCAGTTAATTAATCAATGGAGCGGCGAAAGCTGACACACTCTGGCTAGGTTTATAGATGCCCTCAGGCAGATAGCCTAGTACCTACCTATGAACCTATGAGAATAACTGTGATCATACCATAGATAATTGGAGGGGACCCATGTAAGGGATGCAGCATTTAGGTACTGCGTTTGTCCATTACTGACACGAGGGGCAATCCTGGGGTGCATTCTGTTTAGATACCTGGACTGAGTATTTCTGATGCCATTTGACTTGCTGAAGTTCAATAGGTCCATCAGTATTGGGTCGGAGGATGCCTTGTATGCCAAACACAGGTCACCTCTTAGCACTCTATAGGATACCAAGTATACTGATAAGGCTATAAAGCTTTGAGGTGGTCCATGCAAGACTTATTGTTTAGGACTTGTATCTTTTTAGTAAGGTATCTCTGTGGGCATTCCAGTTGTTGCATGTGTTTGGACAGATACATGCCAAAGTGGGCATTATACAAAATGATTGACCTAATGAGGGTTTTGTAAAGGGGGACAATAACATCTCTAGATGTAGCCACAATCAATTTGTTCATAAGCTGTGCAATATAGAAAAACTATCTTATGACACATTTTGGTCAAAAGTTAGGTCACTGTCCACAAAAGTTCCCAAATGCCAAACAACTGGGTCAACTGTCAGGTGGTTATTGTCTGTTTGGTAGTTCCCTGGGGTAGATGACTCCCAAAAGGACATGATAATGTGTTTTCAGTTCATGATTCTGGCATCAGTTATTGTTTAGGACAAACCTTCCTGCATGAAGGTTAAGTCATTTTGGGATTCATTAACTCCTCCTAGCTTGCAGTCATCTCAAACTTAGTCAGCTTTCAAGAAGTAGATGTCAAAACAGGAAAAGTCTCAACACCGAACCCTGGGGGACTCCATTGCTGACTGGTCTCTTTCTAGAGGTAGCCTCCCCATTTTGATCTCCTGCATCCTGTCAGCCAGTTGGCGGTCCATCTAGTTATGTAAGAGTTTATTTCCAGTTTATTCATACCTACTCTTTCTCATTGCATCTCTCTCTCACACACACACACACACACGCATGCACGCACGCACGCACACACACACACACACACACACACACACACACACACACACACACACACACACACACACACACACACACACACACCTTCTCTTTCACAGAGCAATGAATGACTAGTTTAAATTCCATACCCACACTTACTCACTCACACAGTAACACACACACAGGTGCACTTTACCTCTTATACAAACAGAATGGCTAATGTAAATTCCATACACATACATACACACACTTGTATAAAGCATACAGATATGGCACTGGCTTAATCAATATAAGCTGCCACTCAGAGAACTGCAGCCATCTTTCTTTTTGGTCACCATGTTTCAGAGTTTGTATAATAAGAGGGCCTTTGCAGGCCATCTTCCGGCTGTGTTATTCTGCAAAAACAAAAATAAATTTTCAGAGGGCTAGATCATCACATAAACCAGTTTGCTCCTTATCACTTCCTTGTTGTTACTGGATAACCACAGTGTCATTCAACCCTTCAACACACGATTGTCCCTGCTGTAGATGATGTCAGTTGATGTGCCCTCATTCACTCTCATCCACTTGAGTCCACAAAAAATACTACTGCTGTTCTGTGCTGTTTATGCAGATTATTTAAGTAATATTTTAACAGCCATCTTGACATAGTATTCAAAATTTCTGTATTACTTTCCTTTTAATTAGGGTTTCCACTTGATCTTAGCAGTATAACACAGGCGGGAATTAGCTGAAAGTAGATTTTAAAAGCAACTGTTTAAAACTGAACACGGGGTAGCTGAAACTCACGTTATAATGGTTAATTATTAATAAAAAATACTACTAAAAGATAACATTTTTAGAATATGACAGAACAAGTACACTGCCACAGACACTACAGTTCACATAAAAGTGTTTGGTCTTAATTTGAAACATGAGCATCAATTTTAGTAAAAGGTTTTATTTCTTATGGTTATTTATATAAAACTGTAATACTATTCCAAATGTTGCACATACACTTCAGCCATGCACAGACATGTACAATATACATTTACATGTGTGTCTGTAATGTAAGCTGGATATTATGCGTTTTCCAGTCAGACTGGAAGCTTGAAGTAGCAATAGTTTAATATTTGCACTTAATATTAACAGCATAAGACCTTGAATAAAAAAGCAAACATTTCTGCTTGCACCTCTGCAGAAGGTTCAGTAGAAAATCTGTATATCAAATGTCATATTTGTACACAGTTAACAACCATAGCTCTTAACCTTCTACATCCAAAATGCTGAACACTAACTCTCATAACGGGGAGCAAACGAGCAAACTGTAAAATATTTACTAAAAGCTTAGTAACAACTTAAACTAGTAAGCTCATGGAATGGCTAAAATGTGTTAGTTTATACTAATGAAGTGTTCTTTTGAAAAATTGATATGCTTCAGTATAATTTACTGTGGATTTTAGGTGATGGCAGACTCTTTGTATGCAGAACTATGAGGAATATTAACTTTTTAATACTCAAAATGAGGCATGTTTACTCAAAAACTATGTTGACAGCTTCTTCTTGACAACAGCCACTTTTAGTGAAAACAGCGTCAAATCATTAACTGCCATACACGTCGTAAAGGAAAAGGGCCAACCACAATAAAATATTTCCCATAAGTCACACCTCTCACGCTGCAGGACCTGTATTTTCCAGTACTTTCACAGTTGGACCTGCACTCCAGTTACCCAACAAGGGAAACCACAAGGACAACAACTCCACACTTCCAACACAGTCTCCTTCTCAGTGCTGTGCAAAATAATCCACCCTGTGGATGGCTAAATAAATGGAAATACGAGTACACACGTCTTTAAATACATAAATCTGATGATGGTCTTTGAAAAACAAGCATTCGGGTTCCATCTCAGAAAATGATTAAAATTGCCAAAGAATGATGTCATTGAAAACAATTTATCTCATGAAAAGCACTTAAAAGGCAAAAAGCAAAATCAAGTCACTGACCCATCTGACCCCCCCCCCCCACCCCATCATTAGTTAACACATGGTGGCTGTCAGAATAGGAGTAGGTAAGACAGCAAACAAGCCACAAAGATAACACTTAGAACTAAGTGTACTGTTTCCTACCTGGATAAACTTAAGTTTATCCATTTTTCACTAAAAAACATGAGTATTTAACAAAAGCAGAACTGGAAACACATGCACACACACACACACACACACACACACACACACACACACACACACACACACACACACACACACACACACACACACACACACACACAGCTACAACCTTGCCTGCACAGCCCTCATATTATTATCATCATCATCATTAAAACTAAATGTGTTAAGACACCTAGTGGACAAAAATAAATGCACTTCAGGGGACAACTTACACTGTTTTTTTTAAACTATCCTTAATACCCTTGATTACTGTTGCACAGCCCTTCGGCCTTAATTTCCTTTTGGCAATTAATGGGTCCTTAAGCAGATCAGTAGTGCACTCTCTCTCTCTCAACAGATACTTTATTTTAATAGAAAAGAGCCATCCCCAACATGTATTTCAAAACAGATCTGGCCTTTTTTAATACACCTTTTTAATCTGTTGCCACAGAATTATCTAGAGGATGATACATGTTAAATATTAACAAGATTATAGTATCAGGTGGGAAAAGGCTTGAATAAAAAATAATCTGTGAGCACTATAACACCATGGGCAGCCACTTTCACTGTTCTATCTTTACTAAAACTGCCTTCCACAAAATCAATGTGAATTGATGCTCCAACCCATAAAGAGGGATATACGATGAGCAATTTTCTTAATAAAATAAATAAATTAGACAGGACGATAGCTCTTGCTTTAAAAGCCTGCCTATAGTCAATGAGAAAGGTGCCTGTAAGACTGGATTATTAAATTGTGCACAGTTTAGTACTATATAAGCTAGCATATAGGCTTACATATACACACACACAAACACACTTTCTCTTTCATACAGAAATGAACGATATTAAATTATTTACACACAGACACACACACACACACACACACACACACACACACACACACACACACACACACACACACACACACTCTTACCTTCTTTCTCAACTGAACGGCCACATGCACGCACGCACACACACACACACACACACACACACACACACACACACACACACACACACACACACACACACACACACATTTACCTTCTCCCTTGATGGAACTGCCAGCTTAAACTCCGCACGTGAGTATGGAATGTACTTACATTCGCATTGGCATGTGTGCACGAGGTCCTCCTTAAAGGAGAAGGTGCTTGCACCACAGAGTGAAGGGTTTTTTTTTTTTTAATTGTCAACCTGCAGCTATAAAAGTGGGAGGTTGCTCATCCCCCCCTCTCCCTATGGTTCCAGTGCCTATGTGGAACTCCCACATTATCTTACATATTTACAATTAACCATTGCACACAAATTTATATTCAAGCCATCAAACTGCCCAGCTCTTTCTTTTCTACATACTCTGTTACCACACAAATAGACCTCTCCAATCTGAAAATCAACTGCTCCTGAACGTAGAAAAACCAAGCCTTTCAACTGGTCAGATGCTGTACTCCTTTACTATTGCTAAACTATGGAACACCCTTCTTCCATCACTCAGGACTACCAGCAATGCAGTTCTCTTTAAAAAAATCCCTTAGACAACACCTTTCCTCTCTATGGCAGTGCACATGTGCCAAAACTGCACATCCCAAAACCTGATGCTACCCTACACGTTTATTAACTACTACTTTGTTAAACTCTTTCTGTCTTATTTACTTAACTGCAGTCCTAGTACACAGTTTATCTAGAATAACTGCCTTACCTATTCTGTTTCCCTGATCTATGACAAGACTGCAATCTTTCTGTCCCTGACTTGTATAAAACAAATCTCCTAACAGATGATTTAAATCATGTCCCTGATCTAAAACAGAAAAAAGGTAAATCTCACCTTACCTGAGCCTCCGTGCTTGATCACCAGGTTCGATGGAAAACTCGTCCTCCAGTCGCAGATTAGAAAAGTAGCTGGCCTCTTTTGAACGACAATCCAGTCGGAGGTCTTTCAGAGCAGAAAAACCGAAGTGGTCTCTTCCCCGTACGGTTTCATGCCACCTGGCCCATCTGACCTGAGGCGAACCGAGAGTTTCCGGTCCGAAGGACCAATCTGTCAAAGGAAAAACAACTTTAAAAATATCAACACACGGCAGGTTTAGGTTAAGGCACTTTAATCTTGCAGCAAGGAGACAAAAACGTGCTAATACAGAGTTTGTCTAACTAGAATCTGGAAGTGAAGCTATTTTTATACATTTTTTACAAAGCATTGCCTACTAAGCTGACGTAATAAATCTGCTATATTTGCTTACCTATATTTAAGCTTTAGGACTTCAGAAGTGTCAATTATTCAAACTATGTTGCAAGAACCTAAGCTACTTACATGAGTAACTTAATTATCCTAATTTTATATCCTAACTTGTTATATTCTAATTGCATAAACCACTTTATCCTTGATATAGTAATCTAATAATGTACCCAGATTTCAATTGTCTACTGCAACTCTTGTATTGTTATGTACTTATCATGTGGATCTATTGTATTGTATGTATTGTTTATTGTATGTATTGTATATTTGTTTGTTGGCCTTTTCTCCTCGGCCTCCACTGAAAATGGGCTCACTATGGCCCAGTGGACCATCCTGCTAAACAAATGCAAGGAAAATAAATAATAATAAATAAATAGATCATTCAGCTTAGGGTGATGATTGGCAGGCAGCAGGGGCAAAAAAAATGCAAAAGAAGTAAAAAATCATTAAGAAATTAAAAATTGTACATAGGTTGGTTTATAGGTGTGTACTAGGCTAATGACCACTAGGGCCTTTTTAAGCCTAGCCATGCATCCCAAATCTCTAACAAGTTCTGGTACCCTTGTTAATGTAAGCAGGGTCTTAGGAAATGAACTATTTATAAGCAGGGGCTTGAGAGATGAACCATTCTCGGGCTGCCTGTGTCCATTAAAGATATAGGTGCCAAACCAGGGGTGAATTTCCAGTTTAACCATCCAGTTGTCCAGTTACACTTGAATTGGATCAGGAGGAAGTCTGCTTCACATGGATGGAGAACCTGTTCAAGAAAAGGGGTAGTCTCTGGGATACATACCTGTTTCTCTAACAGGTCCAATCTATATCACAGGCTAGGTTTAAATCTTTAGAATGGGTAATTATGGTGTTATTTATTTTGCAGATATGCAGGAGCTCCATCAGAGTGGGTTCTGAAGATGTCTTGTATGCCAGGCATAGAGCTCCTCTCAACAGCCTGTAAGAGACAGAATATAGGTATAGGACTTTGTGGCTGTCTGCATGGGGCATGCTATTTATTCCTGGTATTCTTTTAGTGCAAACCTCTGTGAATATCCCAATTGTTGGATGTGCCTGGTTAAGTACATACCAGAGTGGGCACTATGATAGGTCTAATGAGTGCCGAATACAGTGAAACGATGTCCTTGGAGCTAAATGCCATACCTTTGTTTATAAGTTGTGCATCACAGAATGATTTCCCCACTATGATGGACATGTGATGGTCAAAGGCTAGATTACTATCTATGTGCATCCCTGAGTTAGTTGTTTTAGTTGTCTAAAGAGTGCTTAATTTTGAGTAATGCTCTTAAATATAAGTACATTAATCATGTTGCCATTTGAAGTCCAAAATTAGTTAAGGCAAAACATTTGTGTATGTCTGTTCCCTTAGGTTAGAGCCTGTTAATAAAACGTAGAAAAATAATAACCATTATCAAAGTATTAAAATGTGTGTTTTGATGCATTCATCTTAACTCAAAATGTATGCTACCTATCATCTTTCAAATTATAATGTTTCAATGATATAAGATATTTCAGAGTTCATATTTTTCTCAGTGAGGTAAGGAATTATTTCTAAAATTGTGTAGATCTGCATTTAATTTTACCTTGGTTAAGACAGAGAAAATGTTCAAAAATTAGAAAAATTACTACATTTTTCGTTTCTGTTTCTTGTAGCAAAATTACAACTATAACTGTGATTTTTTTTCTTTTTTTAATTATTATGTTACAGTTAACAAAGGGATCTGGGATTCAACCCTAGCAATAAGCTGTTTGGTTGTATGTATTTAAACATAGTGAAAAAATAGGATTTTAATTGGGTTAGTAATACAAAGTTTAAGGCTCCTCACACTGTCTGAACATTTACGTCTAGATTGGTTGAATTGCAGTAAATTAGGTTATCCTTTAGTAGAATGAAAATGAAGCATTATTCTGAAGGTCATTAGACATTCCTGCTGTATCAGTAGTCGTTTAAGGCTTGTTAAGTACAACAATCATTTTAAAATTCTGTAAATCTGTCTTGTAAGGGTAAAAACTTGTAGAAACCAGAACAGATATATTTGTGTCATGCTAACATTTTTATCGTGATCAAAGAAAATACCATGTTAAGTTAGTTTTAAGCAAAAGTAAAAAAGTCTACCATCATATCAGATGCCACCAGCTTGTTCATTTTACTAATTTTAACTGCTTTAAACCCATGTAACCTGAACTGTGACCTTAGAACATCCTGGTTAATTGCCAGATGAGCTTCCAGCTAAAGAGACCTTAAGGATATATTACATACATTGCAATTTCAGATCTAATAAGCAGCATCTGGAAATCAGACAAGAAGAATCACATCTACTAAACACTGTTGCAAGTGGAATCTTTCATTTAATAAAAAAAATGTAAAATGCTAATGTTAGTGCGACAGGTTTTCAGAGATTAAATAAACAGTTATGTGTTATAAGTATGTCTTTCGGCTTCTCCCATTAGGGGTCACCACAGAGGATCACCGGTCCGCAGAATATTTACAAATAAGGGTAAGAATGCCTCTCATGTGCACCTCATTACAAGAAACATTCTTCATTTTGGGTCTTTAAAAGTTATGTTCCCAAAGTTCCACACTGAAAGGGTCTATCAGACATTCACTGTTAGGAATGTTTTTAACTGATATCCATGATAAATAGAACCAATTCATATTAGTTCATCAAAAGAATGTTATAAGTAAAAATTAGGACATTCTAACTTTCATGTGAGCTTCCTATTTGAAGTTGTAGGTAAGCTGTCAGTAATTTTTCCACATTTTGCCCATTTGTTCCACGTTATGAGTAGTGTTCCACATTTTGGTGATGGAAGGTAGAGAGCTTTAAAAGTAAGTAAAGCACAAACATCTTATGACACAATATGCAACATAGAATGAAATGCATGGCTTGAACTTCCTGTTATGTTTTATAGGTTTCCACATTCTGGGGAACTGCAGTTAGAAGTTCAAGGTTCCTGTGAAGGCTGCCAGCCTAGCTAGATAGAATTTTGTAAATAATTCTATGTCACTGTAAATATTAATATAATCCATGTGCTTGCTTTACAAATGTAAGAAAACTAAATGTAAGAAGACTGTGTTATATGCTGAACTTCAAAAATGTAACCACAGTGTACCATGCTGGAAGAAAGCCGTTAAGTAAAGAATTGCAACTGTGTTTGATCTCAAGTTCTGAGACAGTATGTCTGGGCTAGCAAATTCTTTATATTGTCTTAATTTAAGGGATAATTACTAAAGTTTTACATGTAAAAGTGTATTTTATTGCTGTGGTTTCTTGGCCAGGTGCAGCTTACACAGAAATGTAAATTTTGAGTTTCTGTTAGCCTGGGAAAAAAGGAGAAGTGATAAAAATGATGTCATCTGAAATGACTTAGCAGTAATGTGTATATCAATTTAAGACTATCTCAAAGAGAAATATTTTGAGCATTTTGTATTTTGATCTGTATCTGACAACAACTCACCAGCACTTGCTTGCTCTGTATGTAAGTAGTATTTAGAACAGTGATTTCTCTTAGAGTTAGATAAGAATTTAGCCAGATTAGTCTAGCTGTTTTCTATATTTATGTTAGACTATCCTACAATATTGTTTTAAAGTTCCTGTGATTTTTGAACTCTTGATTAGCACTGTGTTGAATTGATGAGATTTGCCTTGTGTTTTTATTATTTATTATTAAATATTTTTAAACCTTTCAGCTGTGGCTGTTTTGTGTAGAGATAATTTAAGCTCTTGGAGAGTACTTGCTTGCATTTGGTGATACTGTCCAAACCACTCCAATAGTCTTGCCGTCCATCACACGTACTATTTGGTTAACAGTAACATTGCACAGTGAAATTGGTCACCCTTTGGGAAGGGCCTTATAGTAGCTGATAATAGTGGTCAGTGGCAGTGATTTCTACCTTGTAGTCTGGAGAGAAAGGGGCATAGCTGGAGAACCTGTGCCAGCCTTCCGCAGGAGTGTCTGTGTGTTTGTATATAACTCATATCCCAAAGTTTGTGTCTGTGTCAGCTACTTGGGCAAGGACACAAAGCACTGGCTGGACAGAGAGGGTGCTGGAGGTTTTGTCTTGACCAGTAGGCTGAGATCTGTACTCTATAGCTGTGCCAGTGGAGAGTCTTATTGGGGATCTGGAGAGAAAGGGAGAAACCAGCCCCAGACTGACTTTGATCTCTGTGTGCTCTTAAGGGAAATTGTACTTTACTGTGTGTGTGTACTTGTTATCCTTCCCATTTGCACGGGCATCACCGTTCCTATGGGAAAAAACATTTAACAAGACCAACCAGATTTAATTAAAAGATAATACTGATTCCAGTTATAGTAAACTACACTCAGAATTAGCAGGTCTAACATAATACTGGTAAATGCTGTACATTAGAAAATGCAAAGTGATGTTTTAGACAGGGTCTATGAGCTACTTTTGCTGACATGGTCATTTCTAAAGCATATTTGTGGTTTCTAGATATGTTTTATTCTGTTTTATTTTTTTTTCTAGGCGCAATAGCAACAAATGCTCTTTATGTCTACCTTGTAGTGCAGATAGCATTTTATATTGAACAGAAGGAGTAAGTGTGCCATTATTCATGTCTTATGCAGATTGTTGTACATACATTAAGAGCAACAAATACAGTGTGGATGCTAACAGCACTAAGAAGGTTAGAAGAGTAGTTAGTGAGGGTTGGATTAAGGCTAAATAAAGAAAAGTGTGAAGGTTTCAGAGACAGTTAAAATATAAGCAGTATATTTTCAATAAGTATTTTAGGAGTAACATTTGATAAACAAGAGGTGATTAAGGAACAGTCAAGAGAGGTAAGTGAAGGAAATAAAGAATATGAGAGGCAAATAGAAGGCATTTCAAATATCATATGGAAAGAAAATGTATTTAATAATTTATTTTGTTGTAGGTAAATTAGGATATGTGAGTGGTGTACTTCAATGAGAAAAGAAAGAGTGTTTAAGAGAATTTAGCTTTATCTGATGACTGATGTTAGTAAAAAAGGGAATTTTGTAATGTAAGAGAGGTGTTGGGGTTAGGTTTAACAAATCCTGTAGTAAATTTGTCATCTTTGCAGTTATTTTGGGTTTTGGAAAGATACAGCAAGATGAAAAATACATAGATGGGAATGAGTCATGGAAAACATGAAGGCATTTGCACTAAAATGAAAACAGAAAAATAAAATGTAAGTGAGATAGATGAGCATACACAATAAGAGTATGGAAGGCAATGGTATGGGTAGGAATGAGTACAAGGAAAGAATGGTGCAAAAGATAACGGAGATGATTTTTTATGAGGAAACCAAGGGTGCCCGCAGGCAGGTTCAAGGGGATGCATTTGCACCCCCCTGGAATTGGCTGGCCAGGAGATTAATTTACTTCTAATTAAAAAAAAAAACATTTTTAGGGGTGCTCTTCTTTAAGAACGCCCTTTACATCCAGTCATACAAATGGAGGTGCTTGCGACCTGTTTTCGTCTTCTCCATATGTGCGATCGATGGTTTACATCTTCATCTTCTGCATTCGTGTGTGGAATTTGAATTCCAGATGGGCGTCAGCAGAGATGCCATGTTGTGTCCAGGAAGATGGTATTGCCGTTAGAATCGGAGCAAGCAAGCCATTTCAGGAGCAGAGAGGGATTCCACAAAGGTAGGAGCAAACTTGAGTTTTCCAGCTGTGGCACTTAGACACCTTCCTCCAGAACTTCTGGCCACAGAGAGGTAAGCGATTTTGGCTGCTTTAACATTGTGAATAGGCCTATGCAAGCCACTTCCCTTTTTCTTGTGCCGGCAGTAGTTTGAACATGGAAATGTGGACACTAGCTTAAAGTCTTAACTTAAGAAGGCTGGCAAGGCTCAAGTTTTTACTTTGGTCAAAGAAAGCTAACACCAGAAGGATAGAATATATTTCTGTAAAACACAGATTAATTAACTGCCAAAGTAAACTTCCTCAGTGATGTAGCTTTTGCGTATAGATTCTACTAGTTCAAAGTCCTGTATGCTTAGAAGGTTGTGTGCTTTATAGTTGCTTTCCTCAGAACAAATTTTTGAATTGTTGATCATAGGTTGTTAGTCTCCCTGGTGACAGAAATGACATTGAAAAATACTTTTTTTAAAATGATAAAAGAAGCAATCTACTTTGTGAAGGTTGCACATATCCTTTCCAGATTGCGGTCATTAATAGTTGGTTTGTATATGTTGAGTAATAATGTGCTATATTAAGTGGAATCAAACTGATGCTTTTTTTTCCCTTATAAGTACTTGGATTGATTGTGGGATGCCAGATTTGTGGCAGTTTCAGAAAAGTAGAGCTAACTACAGCTAAGCATGTTTATGTGTGTAGATTACAGTACACACATCAGGTTGTATTCATGTATTAAAATGTTAAGGGGCAAGCAGGAATAGCATCTACTTTGGGTAGTACAAGGTATAGGAAAGTGCTGTGTATCAGTACTTGATATTTGAGAGGTATGCTTACTGGTCTGATTTTGAATCATGTCTTGATTTTGACTCACATTTTAGCTCTGTTCCTCTTAATCCTTCCTAAAACTGGTGATTTGGAGAAAAGGTGGCAAATTACACTTAATAAAAATGACAATATTTAAGTTAAAGACTTCTTTTATTTCGAAAACTGTATTTTACATTTCTCTTATTCTGCTGATGTCTGAAGTTATTGGTACTGAGTGACGTATTAAAGGTGTCCCTGATCATTTGGATTTGTCCCTGATTGGTTGAGAGCTATGACTCTGATTACCTTCTGAGGTGCAAGGAATTGCCCCTTTTGTGGTTGGTTTATTTTTGTTTCTGGAAATCAAAATGCCATATGTTGGAATTTTTTTAAACATAATAATTTTAAGGAACAAGTCTGATGTCTTGCCTAACAAGGTTGTCTGCAAATGCACGCTCTTACTCCTGGGAAGTTTTTAACTATATACCTGAAAGAAAATTGCATTAAATTCTGAGTGAGTAGAAGAAATGGAAGAAGTCATATGTAAGCCAAGCCTCAGGTGATAAAGACATGCAAGGCAGCCTCACCTTCCCTCCCCCATGTCTTTGCCCCCCCCCATTCTACTTTCATCAAAGTTGAAAGACGAGTATCAAGGTAACTCTTGTCCCAGGAAATATAAATACAAGGAGAGACCAACCTCTGTCTTATTTGCTTGCTTGATCAGGTACACCAGAAATGTGAATTTCTTGAGATGTAGACTAAATTTTTTTAAGTTTAAAATAACTTTATTGCAACTTTTTTAAGGGCTAAAATTATATAAATGCAGGAGTGTAATTTACTTTGTGATTAAATTTGTGTTGAGTAATTGGAACATTGATTTGCTATGATTTTTTTCCATCCTGCCATGATGTAATTATTACTTGTCTGGCTGTTTAAAAAGATGTGTCTCTGTGTTATATAAATCACTACAGTGTAGAATAGTGTAGTTATGCATACTGTAGTGACCATTAAAATATAGTGTAGTTATGAGTACTGTAATGGCCTTTGCTATGCAATGTAGTTATAAGTACAGCCATATAGAACTATTATAGTGAATACGAAGGAGTATCCAATGTTTTAGGAAAACTAATACTGTAAAAGGAGATCTGTAAACCTGTTAGTATGGCAACAGAGTACAGAACCTGTGAATCTGTGAAGCCATTGTATAAAAAGAAGCATTGCATTGAGGTGTGGTAGTAAGGGTTAATGAAATGGGTTTGCAATGAGACTAGCAAAATAAGTTCTTTAAAATTGGGAAGTCTTAGTATGTGTTTGATCTGAAAGATGTAGATGATCATGTGCTGGAGAAAGGCTTTTAGCTCTTGTACATCATATAGTGAAGCAGACAATACAGTGAAAGATGTACTCTCACTGGACTGGTTTCTTGAATTTTTACTCTGCTGAAAGTCTGTTGAAATTCATGACACAAAGTAGTTGTACACATGGGGGACACTAAAGATCAGCGCTCAGCTATCCCTGTGAAGTAGCGTCTTTTGCTGCAGTACAGTTCTAGAGGGGAATGCTAATCTGAGTATGGTTCTTGAGAGATCCTGTTCTTTGGCACAGTTCTGGAAGGAACTCATAGCATCTAGAAATTCTTAGACATTTCCTTTGCACGGTCTTGAAGATATACTACACTGAAGACTGAATGGGAATATGATGCATTAGCTAAGTCTGAGGTCTTAAAGATGTGTACTGAGATGATAAGGCGAGATGTTAATTACTTACTTTGGTGGAAGGAAATAAATATAGAAACCATAACAGGATGAGACTGAGTGCAAACAAAACTAGTGAGGATGCAACATAAAAGGGAAAAAAACTTTGTTCTCCATTGTCAGTGTTACATCTTTAATGTATTTGAGTGTGTTTTTTGTAGAAAGAGAGAAATATGAAATATATATGTAGATGTTTTGTTATTCTTAATAGTTTGAAGCATGTGCTAACTGAGTGCTGTACTTTGCTATATCCATGGAGTTTAAAACAAAAAAGATAACAGTGGTTGCATGATGAGCAGACTGTATCTTTAGCCATCCAATGTTTTGTGATTTTCTGTTTAAGCGCTTGGTGGGAGTATTCTTTATGTGATATATTTTATTTTTTACCTCTGATTATTTAATTATTTGTTGGAAGAAAGGGACAAACTGAAGTGCTAGAGTGTTTCTGCTTATAAAGGGCCTAGCTAGTTATAACTTGGTACAGATTGTAGGTATGACACTCCATACCTTATCCCAAAGTGATGTTTAACTTGAGCCGTGACCACAAGTGGTTGCGAGCTCAAGTAATTACAAATATTTAGCAGTGTCACATGCAAAACTGGTGCTGTAGGTCATAATAAAAGATTAGTTCAGTGCACTCTATTTGATATTAGTTTCTATATTGTGATTCCTTCATACAATTTGACTTACATTTCCTAGTTGTTAAAAAGTCTGTGAATTCTGTTATTGATTTATATATTTTTGATTTATAATTCTTTACTGTTAATTGTTTGTCACTGAAAATGCATCATTTAAATGTGTATAATTGATTGATTGGCTGAAGTATTACATATCTTGTCCAATGTACTAAATGCTGTGTGTATATTAAGTTCAATACATTATAACTTTTGAGACTTGTGTTCCTCATGTAAGAAGATGGGTTTGCTTACTACTAGTGGTAATAAAGAAAACTTTTACATATTTTAATGACTAGGCTGATGATAAATCATGTTTAGCAAAGTGCAAGTAGAACACATTAAGGAAAGGAAGTACCCTCTACTAGTATAGCTCACTTGACCTATATTAAACGTGATGCTACAGATCATGACACACTTGCAATTCAGGATTCTCAGCAGATTGAGGATTCAAAGGACAACTAGAAGAGAACTGCATCCTTGCAAGCAAGTGATGTAGGTGGTAAAAACTGTGAGGTTAATAAGACTAACTGTAATGAAGATTATTCTTTTATGCAATTGGAATATCAAACAGTACTGAATAATAGTTGAAAAATTAGCCATGTCAGAAATGATATATTAGTAACTGGAGATTAAATTATTGAAGGAACTAATACCCACATTTACAGAGTGGTTAAAGAACATTGAATAGTGTTATGCCAGCAAAAATATAGGATGTGAGAGTAAGGCATTAGGAATGAGTTTCAAGGGAAGAAAAATTTACTGTTGCTCGTACTAAGTGCAACTGTTTTGTTTAGCTAATGGTAGTCACTGTTTGCACTGTAGAATTTCAAAGCAGTGTTAGTACCATAATTGCCTTTGGTGCAGAAGGCTGTGGATGCTACACCCACACCAAGCAGATGAAGTGCTGGTATTGCATGCCCTTTCAGCTGCTGATTATTTGATGCATTTTAAGGGGGAACAGGAGTTCTTCACTCTGAGTGTGCCCTCCTTTGTATGAGATGCCTATAAACTGTGAACTTGTTGGTTTGTCAGTCATTCCCTAATGCAATATTAAGAGCTTACCAATTTTTTTTTTAATGTAGCATCAGCAGTTTTAATTCTTCAAGGGCAGCAGGCACTGAATTTGTAAACAAAACACTGAAATGCAAAAATTGTTTGCTAATATCAACTATTCATTAGTTACAGATCTCTTTAATGTGAAATTATTCAGATGACCTTTACTTCTGTAGAGATTGTGCATACTGACTGACATTGGTGGATTGTAATGACAGAAGTTTAAGAGGTCTTTTATGGCTGAAATGTTTTGAATTGGGCAGTTTGTCATTATTGGTTCATATGTTTTGTTTCATTGCTTGCTGGAAAAACATTAAAAACTATAAATTTAAAGCACAATCTAACAAGTGGTGCTGTATTATAGAAGGGATATAATTAAATTATTTTATATTATAATTAATACAATTTGTATATATTATAATCATATGTATAAATATGTACACTTCTTATGCATGGCTACTCTTGTTTATCACAGTAACAAGAATGATACTGTAATGGCTGTGTCAAGAAAAAAGGTCTAAAACTTTTAGTTAAGCATATAATGAAGTTGTTTACATCACTGATAACGTACACCCAGTTTCATATAATTAAGAGTCAACCACACAAAAGCAGAAAGCACCCAGAATTTCCCTTGTCCACTCAGTAAAACTAATCTTGAAAAAAATAATTAATAATGTGCATATATTAGAGCTATTGGAATTATCTTTAAAAAGATGAAGTGATGATTTGCAACTGTGTCAATGTTGGGATTATGAAGAAATGCTTGATTAAGCATTAATTAAAAGATATACATAATTTAGTGACTGCACACAGTTTAAGTTAAATACACCTATAATGTGGTGGTGCTGTGGTAGCGTTGTCGCTGTCCGGTTCGACTCACCGCTAGAGCGTCTTCTGCGTGGAGACATGTGTGAATGGGCGTTCCTTCGTTGAAGGTTGTGCATCAGGGCTGGCAACTCGGTACGTAAAAATCAACTGCCAATCATTAGTGGACCGGAGTTCCACTGTGGTGACCCCTAACCGGGAAAAGCCGAAAGACACAACAACACCTATAATGTGTCATGCATTCAGAGCACAGAATGCCATCTTTTATTTAAACAGCAACTTGTGTTACTAAGAGCTAGTCTTGGAAGCCAAAGAACACTAGTGTTATAAACTAATCTGTTTAAATCTGTATAATCTGAACAGGCTCATGGGACTCAGTTTAATGTTCTACATGAGAAATACTGAACTAATGAACATTATTCCCCAGTAGCTGTTTCTAAGTCATTTATAAATAAATAAATAAAACAAGGGGAAGTATTTTGAGATAAAACAAATACCTTGTATTTATGGTAGGTTAAAAGTAAAAAGGAAAACTCTGTTAATACTCAAGTAAATAAAATGATTATTAGCAATGAACGAGAAATTATTCCAGTATAGAGAACTGAACAGTCAAGCCTTCTTGATCAGAATTCAAAAGGGCTGCCAGCTGAAAGTTCCCTTGAGTTAGTTGCAATGTACATGGGGTATGTAAAAAAAAAAAATATCATGGATTCCTAATTAAATCTAGATATCTGTAATCATTGTGGAAGTAAAGCATAAAACAGTATGCACACTGAGAATTTTGAACAGTGTTTATGGCAACTGGGGAGAAATAGCCAAGTAATGGGATCCGGTAATGGCTGTGTGGGGGGACTGCGTGGGTGGAGGGGGTGTGGCTGCGTGGGCGGGGCTCTGGGTTTGCACCCCCCCCTGCAAAAAATCCTGCGGGCTCCCTTGCTGGAAACTTGAGGTTTAATTGAGATGGAAAGAACATCAATAAATGGCAAAAAGGTTTAAAAATATATAGAAAACAGATATATTTCTGGAGGTTACATTTAAATAAATTACTTGTAAAAGAGCAGATAAAATGCAAGCAGCAGAACAAAATATTATATGTAAAGAAGAGAAATGGCTGAGCATACATGAATGAAATGTGGGTGAATACAAATGTTTTGGCAAAAACTGACAGCAATGTATCAGTGTGACTGTTTCATGCCTAGCTGGTGATGTAGAGTGATAAAGCCCCGATCATGGTCCAGCTGACAGAGTTCGATTTGCAGCTTTGGGTGCCTGACTGTGAGGTAAAGAATATGGGAATGCCTATTCTGGAGGGGAAGAAGCATGAAAAGTGTACTTCATTGAGCTCTGGTTGAAGCCAGTGCTCAAAAGGATAATGCCTTGGCCGGGAGACAGAAGAAACAATGCAAATGTAGCCACCCTGCTGGTCTGGGACAGAGTATGCACTTATGCCAGTCCTCAAAGCCCCCCAGCCACACGTACCTGTCTCATCGCTCTGAGGGAAGGATGTTAGGGTGAAGTAAAAACCCTTGAAGTGCTCAGCATGATGTGCGCTGCTACAGGGGTGGAAGGAAGGGCTGATAGTTTCATGGCTAAGGAAAAATCTTTAGTATTTCCATCCAGACCTGCTCTGGGGCTGAGCCAGGCCACCTGGTTGCAGAACAGCCTCAAATTTCCCCACAGCAAGCATGCTGAAGATAGAGAGAGGGACACAGGTTGGGGAACCAAAAAGAGGCACAAATACAAATGTTTTAAAATGGATTTGACTGAGATATATGAAAAATAAGAAAACGTGAGTAAAAACTTGAAAGAGAAAGCAGTATAGAATTTATGGAAACATAGATGTGAGTGCGATTGTAATATTTTATGAAGAAAATGAGAGTGCTTATGGCAAAAGGCTAGGGGTAGTGTAATGTATTTAAATGTAAATAAAAGTTAAAAAAACAACAAGAATCATTGTGCTAAAAAACTAGAAAAGTTGTGCTACTAGTATGCAATGTGTAAAAATAAGGGAAGTGTAAATAATGTGTGAAGAATTATGTAATAAAGCATGTTAAGTTGTCAATCTCGCCTTCATTCTCTGCTCTGACTCGGCCTATTACTAAAGCTCGGGAGCTATTTTCACCGGCTCGAGGCTATACTATGTCCCATAATGTGAAGGGTAGATACTGTCTATTTAATATGATAAATTTCTTTGAAATGGTTATAAAGGCTGTAGGTGGTGACCATGTAGTTTGTGCATCTGGACCTGGGCAAGGCATTCAACTCCATTCCCCATGCTAGCATCATGCAAAAGCTAAATGCTTTAAAAAATGACCCATATGAGGTAAGATGGCTAGCAAACTGGTTGAGAGACAGAAGCCATGCAATGTGAGAGGCAGGTGTCTCATCAGAAAGTATAAAAGTGACCAGTGGTTTCTGTTAGAGCTTGGTGCTGTGACCTCTCTTTTTTGGTATTTACATTTCAGATCTCCAAGCAGACAATCAAGGCCTCTGCCTAACAAAGTTTACTGAGGTGTGTTGTTTTTAAGTCACCCTATGACACCCAAATACTCCAGAACTAACTCATTTTCATCTATCACTGTCATCAATCCCGCTTTTTCCCATTTTCTACATGAGGTTGGGGTGTTGTGTTAATTGGCCCCATCTGTCTCTATTCAATGCCACTTTCCTGCCTTCTCTGACATTCATGTCTGACATTCACAGATTTTCTCTCACACAGTTCATCCACCTCTTTGCTGGATGCATTTGTTTCCTGTCACCTTTTTCCTGTCTGCCCCAAATCTTCTTCACCAGATCAACTTCTGCTTTTATGCACATGTGCCTGAACCACCATAATCTTTTCTCTTTGAACTATTCTGCAGTTGGAGCTACTTTAGCTTCTGCTCTTATGTCCTAATTTTTTTGTCTCTCCCACAGTTTGCATCCTACCACCCATCTCAGGTACTTCATTTCCATCACCTCTAGCTTCCTCATGTGCTCTGCCTTTACTGCCTAGGTTTCTGTGCCACACAGTTGTTTTTGCACCTTACGTTTCAGCTTTTTGGCAGTCTTCTGTCATACACTTCCCCTGCCATTTTGGGCCAGTAGGCTGCACCCCCTCTGATTTTAGCTTTGACGTCTTCATTCAGACTTCCCTTCTTCTCAACCACCCCTCCCAGATACTTGAAGCTGTTAACCTGTTTCACTATCTTCCCTTCTATCTCAGTTGTCAGCATCTTCTGATTTCCCCAATTTGCTGCCATTACCACTGTCATATCTGTACTTAGTTTCATTCCATGTGTTTTCAGCTTCATATTCCATTCCCCTATCCTTTGCTGAAGTTTTTGCTCAGAGTCTGTCTGTGATGCTACATCATCTACATGCAGCAACTTTGTTGATCTGTGTCCTCTGACCTGTTTGCTAATGTAGTCCATCACCAGTATGAACAGCAGTGGTCTCAGAGATGAACCCTGATTCACACCCACTCCCACTGGGAGCCCATCTGTGATACCGAACACTGTTTGTACTTGAGTCATTGGATCTTTGTACATAGCCTGCACTAATTCAACAATATTCTAGGAATTCAAACTGCTGCAGGACTGCCCATATCAGTTTTCTTGGGACCTTGTAATATGCTTTCTCCAAGTCTATCAATGTCCAATTGGACTCTTTCCTCTTCTCTAAATTCTTCTCAACTATCTGTCTCACTGCAAACATTTTGTCAGTTTTGTTGCATCCTGATCTGAATCCGAACTGCTCATTTCCCATCTTACTTTCTACTACTCTGCGTAACTGATTATCAGTCGCCCTCAACAGAACTTTCATGCGGTGTGATAGGAGTTTGATACCTCTGTACTGCCCACTCCAGAATTAACTCTTCCTAGTAAACTCTTTATGTACTAAAATGTGCTCAGACTTAATGCTAAAAAGTGTAGTATCATCACTTTTGGTAGCTGACCCTTCCAGTCATCATACTGTCTAAGTAAAACAAAAATATAGCTAGGGACCTAAGTATCTGATTTGATAGCTCCCCTCTTTTTTGACTATCATGTGCCAATGGTTGTCAATAAATCCTTTTATTTAGGCTGGCTAATTGCCAAAAGAATATCATCAAAGTCTAGAGATGTAATCATTCCCTTATACTCAGCATTGATCAGGCCAATTATTAAATACAATTCCCTCTTAGGGGTGTATCTTACTAAACTTATCCAAAATTAAGACCCCAAAGGTTTATAACCCAAAAGATCACAGGCCTAAAGTCCCTGAGGTACCAGGAGAGGCTGGAAGCTCTGTTCCTTTATTCAATATCACACAGACTTTTGAGTAGAGATATTTGTCAAACTTACCATACAATTAGATACCAGATTGTCCTGGATATCATGTTTCTCTGTAAGTTGAATATCTCCAGGAATACTGGAACAAGGGACCTAAAGCTTCCCCAACAGATAAAACACAACACAGGAACAGATGTATAATCCAGTGACAACCAAATCTCTGCTTCTGTTTTGCTCCTGGTGAAAGAAGGCGCATAGGGACATTATTTTGTACAGACTGCTAATCACCAGAAAGCTTAATAACTGCTTCATAGGTGCCAGCAGAGAATTTGTGCTTCTGTTTTGCTTCTGGTGAGAGAAGGAGCAGAGAGCATTGAGTCCTTGCTGTCTCTGTTTGGGCAATGAGGGGCTGTGTGGGACCTTACTGACTGGCGTGGTTGTTATTCAGTACATCTACCAGGAAAAGGCTACAGCAAACCTACAGACCCCTGCATCATCTGGGAGAAGACTGCTGATCACCAAAGAGTCTGTGGCCTGATTGCCATATTGGGACTAGTGCTACTGTTTTACCTCTGGTAAGAGAAGAAGCAAAACGGCATTGTATCTCAGCAACATGACGTTGCAATGAGACCAGCACTAGTAGTAGCCAGGTAGTAGCCATTTAGGCAAATCTCCACTATTTATCATTACTGACAAAGCTAATTCTTTTTTTTTTCTTTTCAGTAAGTACTGCTTAATTAGCTACTGTCTGACCTAAATTCAGAATATCTCACTAAATGCTTCACCCATAAATCATCAAGGTCTACTTTAGTAGTTTCCCCTCAAGTGTTTGGAGGTGCCCTGTATAGTCACAGGTGCTTTGAGTTGACATTTCCTGTAAAAGCACCCTTGAAATTTCACCAATATCTAGTTGTACACAGGGCAACTAGTTTGCAGGGGCAAGGGGTATACTTTATGTGCTCGAAGTCCGAGAATATCGAATACGCTATTCTCGACACGAGTACACCGAAAGTGCAAAACATCGAAAATGTAAACGGAAATCTCCGTAGGTGGAGATTTCCATTTACTTCAATGTAGTGCGATCTCGGAGTTGGTATATTTAAGTAGCGGGGGGTATGGGGGCACAGCCCCCCACGTGGGAGGTGCATTGGGGCTTTCCCCCTGCCTACACTAGGTTAAATTTTTTTTTGTGTATTTTTTTTTTGGACTTCGATTGTTTAATAGTTCAATACATATGGTTTGATCCATATGCATTCGAGTTATTAAACTTTCGAGGTCCTAAAGTAGACCCAAGGGCAAGCACTGCCCCCAGATATGCAAACCAGATACCCTGACTTTAATTTATAGTCTCACAGCAACTGTCTAATTAATAAAAAGGGACTGTTGCCATGGATATGAACTTTCCCACTATCTCTGTTACCTGCTTGGTGGATACAGACATCCTGACACAATGCAGAAATTGATTCATGTTTACTGATAATCAACTAATTCTCAAACAAACTGATAAAGTATGTGAGAGATGTATTTTCACAATGTTGCTGGAGGCAAAGGTCTCACATAAAAGCACTCCTAATGTCAATAAGGTTGTCAGTAGTACACACACTGTACCCATTACAAACAGTATGATAGGCCCACATATGCTGATTCACTTATGTGTAACCTTCCTGAACCCCAAAGA
The DNA here is from genome assembly GCF_019279795.1 of Protopterus annectens. Lineage (NCBI taxonomy): Eukaryota > Metazoa > Chordata > Ceratodontiformes > Protopteridae > Protopterus > Protopterus annectens. Next base: position 153,863,743 of record NC_056735.1, on the reverse strand, counting down.
CCTCCTATATGAAGTAAACATAACAAATGCCCTCAGCAGCCCCAAATGCACTCTTTCAAAACAACACCCACATCAACACATAGAGATGCATCTCATGGAGCCTGCAGTTATAAGCTCATAAGACAAGCCACCACATAATCCAACATTCTGGTCATTGGGGACTCCATTGTGACATACACTGACATCCCTCTCACTAGGCTGAGTAAGTAGAAAGTCATGCTTGTCAGGAGCCAGGATCTGCCACATTACTAATGCACTCAGGTCATTGGATCACAAGTATGAGTGTGAATCATTCATAGTACACATAGGCATAAATGAACTGAGATGTGCCTATTATGAAAAGAGACATCATGGAGCTCTCAGAATATGTGTTGTAGGCTGGTGTGAACACAGAATTAAGCAGCATTTTACCTTCTCCAAAGATGATGCCACAAGATAAACAGAAGATGACTTACTTAAATAATGGGCTTAGTTTCTAGCGTTATTCTAAGGGATGCAATATTTGTTAGTATGAAGGAAGATGGTCAAAAGACCACACAGCTTTGCCAGGGATGGTCTGTACCTCTCTCCTATAGGGTTTTGAATATTAGTTAAAACATTTTCCTCCTCCTATAGTGCCTTTTTTAGGCAATGCCAAACTGAAAATACTTCCAACACAGCAAATCAAAACCAAGAAAATCTAAAGGTGTTACTGCTCAATGCTAGGAGTCTAAACAAGAAACTCTAATCACTACAAGTTCTTCTCACCCTAGAGAATGCTGACATCTGTGCAGTCACTGAAACAAGGTTTAAAGCCATGTACAATAACCGGGCAGTGCAAGGCTATAATGCCTTCAACATATTTAGACTAGCTACTACACAGGCATGGACTAAAAGTGGAAGTGCCTCGATTTCCAGCAAAAATAAATATACCTCAAGACTGGTCAAACAACACGATGCACTTGAGCTTCTCCACATTAAAATTACAATAGATAAAATTCCATAACACTTCTTTGCAAACTGTAGGTCCTCCTCTATGACCTGGAAACCCATAACACATAATTAAGCTTACTGGAAACACTCATCATCCAGCCCAATATCATATTAATGGGTGACTTTTATTACTCCACTATTAACTGCAAATCATATATGACATGAAATGTGCAAGCACAGAAATTCCTTGATTTTCTAAACACAAACTTCCTGGGCAAGATTGTCAGTACACTGACCAGGGGAGCAAACATACCGGATCTGGTCCTCACTAATATTGCACATCCCATAGTGTAATGGGCTCTCTGGTAAGCTCAGACCACAGTATGGTCTTATTTGAAGTAAAAATAAAATCCTGAATCCCAGCTAACCCTGGAATGTTCAGGAACTACAATAGGGCTAATTTCCTACTATTAAGTGATAACTTGGCAAAATTTTAACCCCCCCCCCCAACTTTTAGAGCACTGCTGCCTACTCTGTTCACAGAAACTCCGTACATGAATATTAATAGCTGCACAGAAGTAAGTGCATCTGTGACATAGCTCCTCTGGGTAGAGCTCATTTTTAATGGAACCACCTATAGTGAGCCAACAGATATAACAATCCTACTGACAAATGTTTATACTGAGGTAGGATAAAGGTTTAGTTGCCATTAAAATAATAAGTTGCCATTTAACATGGGTAGTTCTCCCAGATATAAAATATTTTATTAAGTCTATTACATATTTGATTTTCTCTAAGCTTAAGAAAATAACATTTTAAAGCTTTGTTTTAGGCAAAAGAAAGACATTAAGAATAAAAAGAAAAATGCTCAGACTTGGAAAGATACCAGTTTTCATTTTCTCATAACCTCCCTTCCTCATTCAAAATGTTTCTGATCATGCCAGACTTATTCATCTAGTTGCAATTATTATTTAGTCACGAATTTTACAAAAAGTGCCAAGTGCTTATTGATTTGTATTTAGATACAAATAATAATAATTATAATTCCTTTATGCAAGCCACTCTAGTGGAACAGAGAGATAAAGCCCTGACTATTGCCCAACAGACACCGGCAAGGTTCACTTAGTGGCTTGAGTGACTAATTGAGCAGCAGGCTAAGGGTGGATAAGCATGCCTATCCTGGATGAGAGGGTACTTGTTGATAAGCTCCTTAAGGGAAGGCATGGTGCAAAGAGGGGAGCTGCCCTCAGATGCAATCAACATTCATGTGGGTGTGGGAAAAGAGAGGAGATATGGCATAAAAAAACAAAAAAAACCTGGATGGAAGAACAGACTAGCTGAGCCCCCAAGATGCCCTTGGGATCCACGACTAGCATAATACTGGAGTAAGCCTGGTGGGGTAAGAGGATTACTAGTACACCTGGAGTGGGCAAGGGACACTTGGGGCTGAGCCTGTATAGATGATGTCCAAGGGGACTAACAAAATTCACTCATGCCATGACAATTCATTGATGTTACATGTTATAGACCATCATTAAATCAAATCCTGTGTTTTAATGCCCGCAAAAAAACAACTTTCTTTCTTTGTCATAGACTGAAGTTTTGTCATTAGGATATAGGCTAGGTATAAAACGAAAAAGAAAAATGTCATGCTGTGTATAAATGTTCACCCATAAAACAATTTTTGATTGTAACATTTGACAATTCATTTCTTTAAAAGTTGTAATTTTTACAAGAAGGGGAAAGAAACATGTGTACAATATGAAGATTGTAGGTATTGTGGAAGGAGTAATAATCCCAGTATTCCATGGCACAGAGGAAATCTAGAACTGGTTACATATTTTAAGAGAATTCCGTGGGTGGATAACAAGAGTTATCCACTGCCAGGAAAATTAAGCACAAGAGCTAAAATATGCAAAATCTAGAATTGTCCAGTATCCATTGATATTTCCCACACTGCCATGCAAACTAATTAGTCATTTTGAACATATCTTTTCTAAAATGAAACAACACTCATTGTGTTGATGCACAACCCTAAAAAGAATCAATATGGGTGTTAGTAACACATCATGCTATGAAATGGGAATAAATAACTGTAAACTTCAAACACTACATAGTGGGGAAAGTGCATTTATCATTCAGGCTTCCAAAAGGTAAATGCAACATTCTAACTTCGGGTTTTGGAGTGGTAGGTATGTTACTTCATGTGATTAGTACTATCACATCAACTGCTTTAATATCATGCATTAAGCTCTTCAACCAAAGCTAAAACAGTTGCTGAAAAAGCAGTAGTTGAGGAAAGATGACTTACATTAGATGAGATTAGAATTCTACTCATTAGCTGAGCTTGGATTGCCTGTGAAACTCCATCATGGTCTGGCTGGTGGTAGTAACTAAGGTTAACTTTGCTCTGAATCTGTCTTAGCTTTAGCAGTCACAAGTAACACGGCAAGCAGATGATATTTGTGGTAAAAGCATGGGTATTAGTTCATTACTGAGCAGGTATAGTGTCAGTGTTTTAGTTTTATCCATTTTTGATGTCTTCAGGACTTTAGATTTTTATAAATGCCATACTATCCATACCCTGTAGAATTCATATCACCCTTTTTGCCAAAATTATGCTATTATTCATTTCCGTAAAAACTCTATACAAGGAGGTTGAGCTATTTTTGTATCTCACTAAAGCCTTGCTTTCTTTCTGCTTTTACACAGAAATTGATCATCCTGATTGTTCAGTAATGTATGGTCTTCATGTAAAATAATGTCAGCTTTTTGTATTTTTGTTCTTTCTGGTACTGTTTCCCTCTTACTTATGCCTGTTATACCATTAATTAAGAATAACACCAGAAACTAAGCCCATTATTTAATATCAGCCACATTCCTTTTCCTAACTCACTGGTTCCTTTTTAACTTTGATAGCTCCAGTAGCTTTCTTCTTAAATAAAATTTTAGTAGCTTTACCCTGACCACAGCTGTCTTTATTATTAATCAACTTTACTTTTTGAAGCTGATGTCTGTTTATTTTGAATTTCCACAATTACTGTATCCAATTTTGTGTTATGTTTTAACTTCAATTTTTTTATTTTCTTCTTCATCTTCTATACCTACTGTGTGACCTCCTAAATCATTCACTCAGAATAGCAATTCCTTTTTCATCTATTATATTAGCAACCTCTGCATTCATTTTTCACCATGTCTGCTTCTTGTAATACATGTTCTTTAATGTATATGACATGTTCCATATCCCACTTGCTTGTTTATATCCAGCACATCTGTATTTTACTTTCCCAAACATCATTATGTATTTATTTATTTGCCTGCTTATTTGTTTGTTTTCTTGATATACTTACCGGGTGGGTGGTTAGGCTAGCCCAAGGACACATATCGGCCAATAGGCAGTAGAATGTTGAAAATTTATATTGGACATAATTCTCAATATATGTGAAAAGCAGTCTCTGAATGAATGTTTTAAACATTAATTACTATGAACAGTATATATCAAACAACTGAAATCAACAATATTTATAGTTTGCTTAGATATTGGACTGACAAGGATCAGAAACCCAAATGACAGTAATGAAAGGAGCAATGACTATATACATATATATATATATATATATATATATATATATATATATATATATATATATATATATCATATATCATATATCATATATCATATATCACATATCATATATCATATATCACATATCATATATCATATATCACATATCATATATCACATATCATATATCATATATCATATATCACATATCATATATCACATATCATATATCATATATCATATATCATATATCACATATATATCATATATCATATATCATATATCATCATATATTCGCTCCCTTCTCCAAAAGCTAAAAGCAACTACCCCCTGAGCTGACAAACTCCCAGCTGAATTCCTGCAAATAGCATTTAAAGCCATAGCTTATCCCATCTCCATATTGATAAATAGAACCATAAATGAAGGTATTATTCCATTCATCTGGAAAATTTCTCATATTATCCCTGTACACAAAGGTGGTAGTTCCAACGACATGTCCAACTTTCGTCCCATAGCACTGCTCTCCCCACTTGCAAAAATAATGGAAAAGTGTGTCCACAAACAGCTAATGAACCATCTTCTCCATCACAACCTACTAGCAAACTGTCAACACGGATTTAGACCTTTCCACAGTACCTCTTCTGCCTTGCTTTCCTTCACAAACTGTATCAACGAAAACCGCAACAAAAATATCCTCTCCTCAGCAGTCTTTGTCGATTTATCAAAAGCTTTTGACATGGTTAATCACCAAATCCTTCTTCACATCCTAAAGTCCTACTCACTAAATCCACTGTCCATGAACTGGTTCACATCCTATCTAGATAACAGACAGCAGGCTGTACTCTGGCAAAATACACTATCGAACCATCTGCCTATCACATTAGGTGTTCCACAAGGCTCCATATTAGGCCCTCTCTTGTTTTCCATTTACATCAATGACCTCCACTTAGCCATTCCACTCTCCACATGTATTCAATATGCAGATGACTCTACTATAGTCTGTGCAGCCACCTCTCAAACTGAACTTCAGTCTCATACACAAAAAGCTTTTAATACAGTAGAACATTGGTTCTTTAACCGCTGCCTCCTACTAAACCCCCCACAAACTAAACTTTTACTCTTTACACCAACCCAAAAGACTACCCCTGTACACTTCACTATCACATCTAATAATGGCACCCTTATTTCTCCTGATCTAACCACTAAACTCTTAGGAATCACAATTGACAATAATCTCAACTTTGATACCCACATAAATGCCACAGTAAAATCAGTTAACAGAAAATTAGGATCCCTCTACAGAATAAAACCTTTCCTTACACCACTAGCTAGGTCTGCTATAGCTAGAACTCATTTACTCTCAACCTTTCTTTATGCCTCTCCCATTTACACTAACCTCTCTAAAAAGAACCTTCACAAATTAGCTATATCCTATAATAACATTGCCAGGTTCGCTACAAGCTCCCCTTTTAGAACTCATCACTGACTTAATCTGAAACAACTAGGCTGGTTAGAATTTCTGAATCAGATACAATTTCAGCAACTTACAATAACATACAAGGCCCTTTATCAACCCCATAATACTCAAATACTCTCTAGCTTCATTATACCATATAGCAAGTTCCTCAAACAAAATGCTTATGTATATTACTAAATCTAAAAACTTAGCAGGTGATTCCTTGTTCTCTAACTCTGTCAGAAAAGTATGGAATCAATTACCACCTGACCTTACATCTCTGACCTCTCTCCCACTTTTTAAAAGAAATCTAAAGCTCTACTTCAATAACCACTGGTTATGCTCCTGTTCTAACACTGACTAACATTTTCTTGACTCTGATCTTTTACCTTTCTCCTATTACAACCTTCTTAAAATACTTCTATATCCCTTTCTCTCAAATAGAAATAAATTGTTACTAGTATACCCTTCTAAGACTTGTTTCCAGTAGGAGTAGTTTAAATTAAAAAAAAAAAAAAATTCCTTCTATTTTTTATATTCTTTTGACAATTTCCTTTGCTAACATGTTTAGGCTAAAATTATTGCTGTATAAAACTGCCTTAATGGTATAATTATTGCTGTATAAAACTGTTTTTATGTTATTCTCTATTAAATTGTATGTTTTTTCCCTGGAGCTTTTCTCCCGGGCCTCTACTGAAAATGGACATATATCCAGTTAGACTAGCCCGGTCAACAAATGTAAAATAAATCAATTTAAAAAAAAAAAAAAAATATATATATATATATATATATATATATATATATATATATATATATATATGGGTCTACTTCTAAAGACCGAACCGACGATTCCCCGACACAGAAATCACCAACGCCAGAACACCGACAACACACAAACCCGACAACGCGAAACACCGAACACCATAACACCGACATACGGAACGTAAACAAAACACTACACTACATAGCATACACACTAGCCCTGACCCAAACCCTAACCCTAAGGTCCGACACTATCGCACACTTCACCTACCTGCACCCTAACCCTAACTCACTTACCCACCCCTAGCCCAAGCTCCGACAGTAACGCACACTTCACCTACCTGCACCCTAACCCTAACTCACTTACCCACCCCTAGCCCAATCTCCGACACTAACGCACTTCACCTACCTGCACCTAACCCTAACTCACTTACCCACCCCTAGCCCAAGCTCCGACACTAACGCACACTTCACCTACCTGCACCCTAACCCTAACTCACTTACCCATCCCTAGCCCAAGCTCCGACACTAACGCACACTTCACCTACCTGCACTCTAACCTTAACTCACTTACTTGACCACTCCTACCTCCGTCACTGTCGCACACTTACCGGGTCACGATCACACATTACCCTTGTCGGTCTTTCCGCTGTCGGCGAATCACCCTGTCGGTATACGTACCTGTCGGTTATCTGGCTTCTGTGATTTCTGCGTCGGGGGATCGGCGTTTCGGTCTTTAGAAGGGGACCCATATATATATATATATATATATATATATATATAAAAAATCCGGACACATGCTCGACTAGCATATGTCCGAATCACAAAACACCGAACACACATACACGAAAGCGCTTAACATCGACATTGTATCTTTAAGAAGCATTTTCATGATCTGTGTGTGCATATAAATGCCAGGCACATTTTAACTTCAGTGCCATTTTGAAGGTTCAGCCAGAATGTTAACATCCATGTGCATGATAGCTAATCTGTTTATAAGTTAAAGTTACTTAACTTAATTTATGATGTGTTTGTATATAATAAAGATGACTGAACAAGAACCCACAACGCTCGCCTGTTTTATTCTGACCTGGTGAGCGACACATACCTTCCACATTGTGGTTGTCAACACAGCCAAAACACCATGCTCATCCACTGTGGCAGAGATAAGTGCTTGGGAATTTAGTGGCAAGGTAGGATTAGGAGGTGTGTGCATGACAGGATGCAAGCCATTGCATGTGTGAGTGTATGTGTCTGAGAGAGAGATAGCTGTAATGGAGTTAGGGGATAAATTAGACAGGTGTGTGTGTGTGTGTGTGTGTGTGTGTGTGTGTGTGTCTCTGTGTGTGTGTGTGTGTGTGTGTGTGTGTGTGTGTGTGTGTGTATGCATGTGTATGTGTGTGTGTGTGCGTGTGTGCGTGTGTGCGTGTGTGCGTGTGTGTGTGTGTGTGTGTGTGTGTGTGTGTGTGTGTGTGTGTGTATGTGTAGGTGCATGGATGAGTGTCTGTGAGTACAATCAGGTTGAGAGCGGACTGTTTTTTGTGTATCTGTGTTTAGTGTGTTTGGGTTGAAGTGGCTGTCACACCTTCACAAACCCCTAGACTAACAAGCAAAGTTTGCAGCATTGGGTGGAGGAAACCACTATCCACTAGGGAAAACTCTTTACTCATGCCTGAGCAGCACGTAAATGGTATGGTGATGCTCAATAATGGCATGTTTTAAAGGCACATATTTAAAAAATGTGTGGGGAAACCATTAGACACCAGGAGAAAGTAGAGTTCCATAAAAGGTAGGAAATAGACTTTAAACCCTGCACCTTCTCACCTCAGATATTAGTCCTCTGTGCCACAACTACACCCAAGGGATTTAAGCTGTAAATACATATAACTGAAAAGAAATACATGGGGGTAAAGGGATTTGAACTGTGCATCCTTGACACAAGAAACCTCTGCATTAGCCTGCTGCACTAACTGATACACTAGTGCAGAATGTGTTTTTGTAAGAGATAGTGAGGATATTGGCCATTCTGAAATGCCTGAAAACTTGTAGGCTAATGGCATTTTCCCTAGCATGCACTCATTGAAGAATATGAAGTGTAAAACTCAAATGTCTGGCATTAGGGACTGATTGTAATGATACATAAATTATCAGGGCAGGGAAAATGGAGACATCTTGGATGTTCTGGCAACAGGGACAGGTATTGGGTATGTGGTTTGTGTGCATATGTGTGTATTTTATGGGTCTATATTATAAGACTGAAAGTGCATATGTGACTACATAAAAGTTGACACATAATGCACGAAACCTAAAAATAGCAAACAGCCACATAAGCGAATTTTTCCCTAGGGAAAAAACGTATGCGACCATTCACTAAAAAAAAAAAAATTAGCATCATAAACAGGTGGGGAGCTTTGCACCCCACACCCCCAACTTGGGGGGCTCTGCCCCCCACACCCCCTAACTAAATATACCAACTCTGAGATCACACTATACGGAAGGAAAGGGCAACTCTGTGAAGTTGGCCAACTCTCTCCTTGCCCTATGACATATTCATCGAATCGCTTAAATGCAGTTCGATGACTATGTGTCGCTGTTTCCGTATTCGCTCAGAAGCATTTTCATACTTCTAATATAGACCCATATTTTACTGTGTGCATGTGTATGTATGAGAGAGTGACTGAAGGAGGTGGGGGTGCCTGTGCTTACATGATGTGACTGCCACAGTTAACTATTGCAGGAAGTGTGGCTCTGCACTTCAGACTAGTTAACTCTAATTCTTAGACATGCAAGTTACTGATAATGAGGTTTTTCCTTATTGCAGATAATGTGTATATAAATTGCTGTATCATGTAAACAGGGCCTTTTTACCTCAGGCTGTATTATCTGCACTGGAAATTTAAAGAATCCTCAACAAAGAATTAACCAATTTGGCATGTAATCATGTTTATAACTATGGTTTAACTTTAATGCTTGAAAACTTAGCCGGGATACATGAACACAGAGTGGAAGTGAATAAATGCATCTTGTACTCTGTGTTACGTATGCTGCTGGACACCACCATTTTTAACAGACATGAACCATGGTAGTCCACTGTGTTGTGTAATCATAATCCCATTTTTCTTAAATGGTGCACAGGGATGCATGGTATGCAGTATGAAACCAGTACTCCTCTGCTCAGAACTGACAGGACATCTTTCCTTCCTACTCCCCCAAGCAAGTGTTATAGTTACCTACACTGCACTTCAGAACACAGTTTGCACAGCTCCATGAGCACTGTGACTGTCAGAAAGAGATGTTTTCCCTGGTATACCAACCACATGTAATGTACAAGCAGATATACAACAATAGCAGCACCATTCAGTTCCTTAGTACACTCTACATCTAAAAAAGTAATACAAGTGCAAGTAATACATAATAAATTCATGTCACCTGCAAAACATGCCTTCCATATGCATACCATCTGCCTTCCACCTTTATGGCAATACATACATCCTTAATGTCACCTGCAAAATAAATCTGCTCAGCATTTGTCTTCCTCCTACTGAAACAAGTTGCTGAACCAGACAGTTGCACAGACTATTGTTATGTAGATAGTGTTACTGAGTAAGGCAGGCTATAGTAGCTACTTGGTAAGTCATATTATGTAGTGACAAGCTGCCTTCCTCAGCAGCACCATGCACTGCCAGTATGAATGACTGTCATCCATGAAAAATCACAGTTATTATGCAAGTCAGCAGTGCTTAGATCATTACTATAATATTGTAATAAAGAGATCTGGTGCTGTGTAGGATCTGATTGGTGAACACTCACCTGCATCCTTTTGTGGGGGTAGGGCAAAGTTAGGTGTGGTAGCAGGTTGACTTGCACTGTAAAGGACTCATTTTCCTGTCATGCACTGGGGGTTTGGGGATTTAGTTTTGACAGTGCTGGTATGCTGCTCATCACTGTCTGCTGAGTAACATACTAGTAAGAGAGGGGAATCTCTACAGCCAGTACAAAGTTTTTATGCTGTTGGAGTCCTATAATTTACACTATGGCATCCAATGCATAAAACAGTGTTGTAGGTTTTGTGAATTGCATATGACTGGGGGTGACTTCTTTTGCAAAGCTGGCAATGTCTGGGGTACCATACTTTTGTAAAGAAATAGATCATGTGCACAGTCCTGCGTTATTATGTAAGTACATTAATGACTCACACTGGACTTTGGATGCCATCATATGCTGTATAAAGCCAGTATAGCCATGAACCTTCATTATGAATGTCCAAAGTTTATTACTGTCAAGTTTATTCCCAAGTTTTCTGTTCTAAATTAAGGTGTAACCATTTTTAATAAAAGAGGAAGGGCAACTATTTAACATTAACCATGTTTCAATAATGCATGGAATGTCTGGATCATTATCTGTGATCCATGCTTCAAGTTCATTGCATTTCTTGTTAACCATACCTGCATTAATATGGCATATTTTAAATAGCTGAATTGACAAGTGTAACTACAACAAGAGTTAACTGTGTTAGGGTTAGGATTAATATCACCTGCAGTAGAATTTTGTATTTATTATTATAAGCTAGAGAAGGGTTAATATTTTTCTAAATCTTGAATAAAGAGGATTTAGTAGCATAGGTGGTGTGATGCCCATGCACTGGTCCAGTAATCAAGGAGCCTCAATCCTCACCACTGGCAACAGTGAGGGACATACACAATGGGAGGATAACAAGTACACACACAGTAAAGTACAATTTCCCTTAAGAGCACACAGAAATCGCAGTCAGTCTTGGGCTGGTTTCTCCCTCTGTTTCCTTATCCCCAATAAGACTCCCCACTGGCACAGCTATAGAGTTGAGTCCTTAGCCAGGGTTCCAAGCCAAGTCCTCCCAACACTCTCTCTGTCCAACCAATGCATCGTGTCCCTGCCCAAGTAGCTGACACACACACACACACACACACACACACACACACACACACACACACACACACACACACACACACACACACACACACACACACACACACTTTAAGATTTGATTTACACACAAACACACACCTGGGAAAGGCTGGCACAGGTTTACTAGCTATGTCCCCTTCTGCCCAAACCATAAGGTAGTTATCACTGCCACCAGAACCCCTTATTAGCTACTTTAAGGCCATTACAAAGGATGACCAATCCTACTGTGTAATGTTACTATTATCGAAATGGTAAGTGTGACCAAGAGTGGCCTCTACAGTGTCACCAAATACATATGCAAGTACTTTAAGAGCTTAAATACGTCTCACAAATATCAGCCACAAAGATAGGTTTAAATATATGTAATAATAAATAATAAAAGAACAAGACAATACTCTATCAACACAGTAATTACAGAGTTCAGAATCACAGGAAATATTTTAAAACAACATTGCAGGACAGTCTCAAATAAATGCAGAAAACATCTAAAGTCATCTTTTTACTATATTCCTAGCTATATCTAAAATAAATTACTTTTCCCTAGTTACTTACTATTAGCAAGGCAAGTGCAGATGATGATGAGTGGATGTGCTTGTTAGGTCCAAGACAAAATACAAAATGTACACAGTCTCCCTGAGAGAGTTCTTAAATTAATATCAGACATTATTGATGGGTTAGCTTGGATGACATAACTCTTTGTCACCTGCCTTCAGTTCCCAGGCTAACAGAAACTAACATCTCTGTGTTAAAAATACACATCTCTCCGATGTTTGCTGAGAACTGGAAGTCGTAAAACAATTAAACACTTTTATATTTTAGACCAAGTAATTACTTCTCTCCAGGACAATAGAAAAACCTCTAGCTCTAGACATTGTGTCTGCTTGCTGCATTGAACTGAGTGATAATACAATCATAAAACACTTTAATTTCAAGTTATTTTCTGGAAGTGTTGCAAGTTAACTCTGTATGTTCCAGCTTCTACTATTAAAACATACATTTGAACAAGTATATTGTTTATATACATTTCTGTTCTTTTCCAGTAGGGTACAGAGCGGACACATCCTTGAAGCTCAGTACTGTACAAACCCTGTTTAACACACACTTCTGCAACAGCAGTTTAATATACACATAACATATAGTTCTCTTACATTTGTAAGACAAGCATATGAATCATGTTGATATTCACAGATGACATGATTATTTATAAAATTCCAAATAGCTAGGTTGACAGTATTTCCTTCAGTTACAGTTCTATAAAAATCATATTAATATTCACAAATGACATAGAATTATTTACAAACTTCCAGCTAGCTGAGCATTTCGGTTTGTCACACTCCCCCCCCCCCCGAAAACTCAAGCTAGTTTTTCAAGTGGCCCTTGAAATGGTGCTTGATAGGGTTGACTATCTGGGGATACCTTACCCCATTCCCTGTCTTGAGATTCCAGCTGCCTTGGCATTGCTTACTCCAGTACAGAGCTGCACTGTCCCATGACACACCTGCAACCCTAGGCTCCACCATAGTAATTTGAGATTTGGCTGGCTGGCTCCTTGTAACCATATATCCCCCTCAGACTCCTCCTGCCTTGTACTGCAAATACTCGGAACAAGGGCCTCCCTATCATGGTAAGGCTTCATCATGTTAACATGGTACAATTTCTACCCCTGCCTCCTGCCAAGCAGTTCTACCATGCTGTTAATATCACTGAGCTTCCTTACCACCTTGTAGGGTCCTTCCCAGGCTGCTTGCAGCTTGTTATGTCTGACAGGAATGAGAACCATTACCTGCTGCCCTACAGCATATGCTCTAGCTTGAGTATTCCTGTCCTACCAGACCTTTTTTCTGCTGTTGGGCTTCTGCCAGGTTCTCCTAGGCCAAGCCCATGACTTCCCTGAGCCTTGTCCTGAGGTCTAGGACATATGCCACAACAGACTGCTCATGGAATTCACACTCACTCTCCCACTCATCTCAAATCAAATCTAGAGGTCCCCTCACCCTATGTCCATACAACTCAAAGGGTGAAAAGCCTGTTGATCCCTGGGGCACCACTCTGTAAGCAAACAGAGGCAAATGAGACAAATATTTGTTCAGCTCCCTCGTAAACTGATCTGCAAATGCCTGTAGCATTGTGTTGAGTGTAGTTTAACCTCTCAACAAGACCATTAGTCTGGGGATGGTAGGGGGTGGTCTTTAGGTGCTTCACCCCACAGTACTTCCACAGACAAGCCAGCAGGTCTGACATGAAATTGGCACCTGCACACACGTCTGCACCAGATATTCACAGATGACATGATTATTTACAAAATTCCAGATAGATGTATTGGCAGTATTTCCTTCTGTTACATTTTGTATAAAAATCATATTGATATTCACAAATGGCATAGAATTATTTACAAAATTCCAACTGGCTGGGCTGGCAGCATTTCGGTTTGTTACAGGTGGTAAGTTGTATCCTGATATATGTTTAGCTGTTTGTCAGTAATTGCCCAAACATTACATTGTTTGCAACATATTATTTGCAGAAATAGTTAAGTAATAGGCTTTGTATAGTTTGAGTTCATAGACTGAATACTATTAAGAGTCTTTAATATAGTTTTCACTGATTGTAATATACTGGTATCTTTTATGAAGAAAACATAATACTACTACCAATATATGGTTAGAAAGAGTTTGCTTACTGATTTTGTTTTAACTTTAGAATACATTTTAAGATATAATAGAAATTAAACGAGAAAGAAGCTTAAGCAGAGTTGTAGCTACAGCCACTTTTTTGGTTTGTTTCCATACTGGATTCTCTAGGAGTTATTTGGTAGCAGCTTGGATCAGCATACCCTCTTGCACCTTTCTACTGTCTGCTGCTTCTTTCATACCAATAACCTATTCAGCCTCCATGTGCTAAATTTAGAAAAATTACTGCATGATGTATACTGCATGGCAACTTTTTGCAATTCAGAGACAACCCTACAGCAGTGCTTTTGCAGGAAGACATGCAGCACTGTGGTGGGCTATCTCTGTGGCCATGCTAAATGCTAACAGGTTCATAGGCTCATAGGAGTCATAGGAGGTTACTAGGCTAATGGCCCTAAGGCCTTTACAACCCTAGCCATGTTATACCCATGTTCCCTAACTGACCTTGGTTAGATGGTCATTATTCACACAGCGAGTCTATGATCAGCACTGGCTGCCCCAGTCCATGAGGGACATAGGTGCCACCCCTTTGGTGAATTTACGGTCTGCCATCCAATTGTTTAGGTTGCACTTGAATAGGATTATTGAGGAGCTCTGCCTCACGTGAATAGGGAGTTTATTCCAAAGGAGTGGCAATCTCTGGGAGATATATCTGTCTGTCTGGCATGCCCTGTTAATGTCACTGGCTAGGTTGAGATCCCTGGAGTGAGTGACTCTTGTCACATTTGATTTGCAGATGTGCAGCATTTCCATTACAGAGGGGTCAGAGACTGCTCTGTAGGTCAGGCACAAGTCACCTTTCAGGATAAAGAGAACAGTGACAGGGCTTTCAGTCTTTCCATGTATGTTTTGGAGGCCTTACATTTTCTTGGTGAGAAACCTCTGTGGTTTCTCCAGCTGGTGCAGGTGTCTGGTGAGGGACATGCAAAAGGCAGCATTATACTCTATTAGTGGTCTGATGAGGGTCGAGTAAAGAGGCATTATAACATCTTTAGTCTTGGATGCAATGGCCGTACTTATGAGATGCGCAACACAGAAGGCCTTCCTTACCACTGTGGACATATGGTGATCGAAGTTTAGATTGCTATCAACCTGTGTTCCCAAATCTCACACTACTGAGTTTGAGCTTAGGTAGGTGCTATCAATATTGTAATTTGCAGAGGCTTCCTCTTTGCCAAAGTGAATAATAATGCACTTTTCTGAATTTAGTTTTAGTCTGTGGTTTTGGCACCAATCATTTGTCTGTATTACCCCTTTTGTAATATGTTAATGTCATCTGGGGACTCAATGATTACGTCCAGTTTGCAATCATCATTGAACTTGGTAACACACAAGACATCTGCTTTCACTTGAACTTCCAAGAAATAGATTCCAAACAGTAGAGGGCCCAGCACAGATCCTTGTGGTATGCCACTGGTAACTGGTGGAGTGGTAGAGGTGGAATCCACGATTTTGACAGTATGCATTCTGTCAGTGAGCCATTTGGCTACCCATCTAGTGATGTATGGGTTAATCCCAAGGTGGGAGAGTTTTTAAATGATACCCGAGTGGGGGATTGTGTCAAAAGCCTTGACTAAGTCAAGATAGGCAGTATGTACAGTTTTGTCTTCATCCAGGGCTTTGGTTACATTTGCGAAGACGTCCACCAGGTTCAATAAGCATGCTCTACCCTTAACAAAGCCAAACTGGGTCAGGTCAAGAGTTTGAAGGTCACCTATGTCCTTGTTGATAAGGTCCATGGTGATTCTTTTCATGGCCTTGCAGATAAGTCTGATTAGGCTTATGGGCCTATAGTTCTCAGGGTTGGTTGATGGACCCCCCTTTGTGCAAGGGGATTACTGTTGCTGTTCTCCACTCCATTGGAACAAAGACAATACCCAGGCTGAGGTTAAACAGAGTGCCAAGTGTTTCCACTAGGTCTTGTTTTAGATTACTTAATAAGTAGCCTGGGATGTTATCTGATCCCACAGAGGCTATGTTATTGGCCTTGGAGAGTGTGGATATGACCTGCTTTATGAAGATACTAGGTAGAGGACTGGTGTCAGGTCTGCTTTGGGGTATGGCTGGTGGGGACAAGGGGTGGAAGTCTGCATCAGATCTGCCAGCTAGCAAGTTGGCAATTTCCTCAGGTTCAGTATGAGATGTACCGTCCACTATAAGTTTGGCACATAGTTGGGCATTCTCTTTTAGAGTTCAGATGTAGCTAAAGAATGCCTTATGATTAGCCTTAGATAGGGATGCTAATTTAGCTTTAGAGGACTTTACAAGATATCTGATTTGTTTGTTCAAGCTGTGGATGGTATTCTTCTTCCGCTGAGTAACTTCTCTCTTCTTCTTAGACATCATTTTTTTCCTTTTGTTATATAACTTGTTTATACTTGAGGTCCAACAGGGCGGCCTGTTTTTTTGGAGGACCTGGTTTTGATCCGGTCAGGTACAGCCAGGTCTATACAGTTGTTTAGGTGGTTATACAGGGCATTTGTTTACTCCTTTGCATAGGAGTCACTGTTGACTTTCTTAGCGGGGGGTTGAAACTTTTTATACCATCGCCTAGTAGGCTGTAGTTTGCTTTGGGGAAAATTATTATTTATTTTTTATTTTACATTTGTTAACCGGGATAGTCCGACTGGATACAAGTCCATTTTCAGTGGAGGCCCAGGAAGAAAAGCTCCACATTGCAAATAATTGACACTTAAGTATGTAGTTACATAGAAATCAACACATTTAAGAAATCACTAACAATTTATAGTCAAGGTTCCATCTAATTGAAGCAAACATTGTGGGTTTATGGTAGTCATACAGAGATAACATTATACATGTTAGAAGTGTGTAAGAGAGAAAGACATGTATTTCAAGGTTGAATGTAAGGATGCTAGTTAAGATAAAAGGTGGTTAGCTAAGAAGGAAAGTTTTTGTGAATAGAATATAGAGGGGGAGAAGAGTGTAGGCTCAGAATGGGTAGGAATCAAGCTATATTCCTGATAATAGGAATCTAAAGTTTGTAGAGAAGTGTATGTTGTTTGGGTTGGGGAAGGCTATTAATTACCTTTGTCAATATTTTTTTTTGGGTTAGTCTAGGTGGAGACATGGACATAACTATGTATTTTATAACCTATTTGTTATTTTTTTGGTTAGTCTGGGTTAAGACGTGGACATAGCCAATCCCTGTTTAGATAGATCTTTAGGGATGTTTTAAATTGGGGCAGGGAGGATATAGTTGTTAGTTCAGCAGGAAGTAGGTTCCATTTTTTTTCCAGCAGAGTTGGAGAATAAAGATTCACCAGCTGAGTTGTTGGCTTTGGTTGATTGTACTAGCATTCTGTTAGATGAGAGGAGGGATGCTAGGTTTCTGTAGGGGGTAATAATATTAGACAGAATGGGAGTACTGGTAGGTAGGTAGAGGGTTTTATGTATAACTATGAGTTGGTTATAATGGAGCTGATTGGGCAGTTCTAGCCAGCCTAGTTTGTGAAGATTTTGACAGTGGTGGGTTCTATAGGCTGACCCTGTGGCAAATCTAGCTATATTGTTATAGTAGGTAGTGTTTTTGTTAAGGTTTGATTTACTTAGATTTGTAAGGATGGGTGAGGCGTAGAGAAGGGTTGACAGCAGATGTGTCCGAGCTATGGCAGTTCTGGCAGATGGGGTTAAGAATTGTTAAATCCTATACAAGAAGCCTATTTTTTTATTAACTGTTTTAATGTTTTTGTCTATATGGGCATCATACATCAAAGTATAATCATTGATTACTCCAAGTAGTTTAGTGTAAGGTTCAGGGGAGATTATGGTGCCATTGTTAGATGAAACTGTAATTTTTGACAATGTTAACTTATGGGTAGGGGAGAAAAGAAGAGGTAGTTTGGTTTTGTTTAGGTTAAGCAGAAGGCAACGATTATTCAGCCAGTTCTCTACTTTACTGAAGGTGATTTGGGATAGGGATTGTAGTTCTGTGGGAGAGGAGGCAGAGCAGATAAGTGTGGAGTCGTCTGCATACTGTATACAACTTGTATTTGGGATAACATTGGGTAGGTCGTTTATGAAAATAGTGAAAAGGAGGGGACCCAATATAGAACCTTGGGGTACTCCAAGGTTGACAGGTAGAAGGGGAGATAGATTGTCTTTCCATAGAACAGCTTGTTGTCTGCCATGGCGGTAAGAGTGGAACCAGTTGATTACTGGGTTGTCTGAGGAAAGTGATTCTAGAGAGTCTAGGAGTAGGTGGTGATTTACCATGTTGAATGCTTTTGAAAGATCAAGAAAGAGGGCAGAAGAGAGCTTAATTTGATTATGGTTGTGATTTATTGTGTGAGAAAAGGAGAGAAGGGCAGCAGTTGTACTATGTGCAGATCTAAATCTGTGCTGGGTTGGTGCTAGTAGAGTATTCTGAGTAAGGTGTGTTAGAATTTGCTTGTCTATGCATTTTTCCATTATTTTGGGTAAGGGCGATAGTATGGCTATAGGTCTGTAGTTAGAGAGTTCTGTGGAGTTTCCCCTTTATGAAGAGGAATAATGTGAGAGATTTTTCAGATGGAGGGGATGTAGGATTCGTGTATAGTACGGTTGATTAGGACGGAGGTAGGGTATGCTATTTCATTAGCAGATTTTTGCAGAAACTCTGCAGGAAGTAGGTCTGCTGCCAAAGTGGTGGGTTTTAGTTTCTTAAGCAAGAATTAAATATAGTCTGTGAGTATAGGATCAAATTTAAAGGGAGGGATATTTGCCTGAGTGGGTGCGGTAGTAGTAGAGGACATGGGAGATAGGTTGCTAGCTAGGATCTGGACTGTTTCTGTGAAGAAAGTATTAAAGGTCATTGCAACACTCTTAGGAGGTAGCTGTAGGGTAGCTGAGGGGGTGGGGGTTGCGGATTTGCCTGGGTGGAGCAGTTTATTCAGGCATGACCAAAATTTGTGGGGTTGATTTTGGTGTTTTTGCTGTAAATTTAAATAGTAGTTTTGTTTGTCTAACACAATAGACCTTTTTGTTTCATTTCTCATTTTTTTGTATCTAATGTGAGCTTGTGGGCATTTGATGGCTCTCCAGGAGGTCCATGCTTTGTTTCTAGCAATAAGTTTTTGTCTAGTACTATTGGTTATCCATGGAGCAGTTTTGTTTTTGGTTTTGATTGTTCATGTGGGAGTATGCCTGTCTAAGATGGCAAGGAATCTAGCATTGAATTCTGAGACTGTTTTGTCAAGGGGGAGTGCATTAAGATTGACCCATTTGCATGAGTTAAGTTTGGCTTGGAAACAGGTTAAGTTAAAGCTCTTTGTATACCTAAGGGTTTTAAAGGTAGTTTGTTGAGACATGTCATCCTTTTTTCTGATTATATAGGTTAAGAGGTGGTCGCTCATGTCCTCAGGTAGGGTACCTGATTTGTATAACTGAGGGTTGTTATTTATTAAGATCCAGTCTAGGATACTTTCCTTATTGTTGGGTTTATTGATTCTAGTGGGGGAAGTAATTATCTGGGAGAAACCATGTAAGTTGATATGGATGGTGGGGGAGTTTGATGAATATGTTAGCCAGTCGATATTGAAGTCCCCGAGAATGATTGTTTCTTGGGGGTGGTTAGTGGATAACCATTGGAGGGTGCATTCTAAGGTGTATGTTGTTGCCTGGGGGAATATAGGTACATACTATGATTATAGATTTGTGTTTGTTAAGTTGGACTTTTGAGATGATTGTTTCAGAGTTGGTAGTTGTTAGTTCTTGTGGGGTGGTAATTGTGGATACCTCAAGAGTGGATTTATAAAGGATGGCTACTCCACCTCCTTTTCTACATTTCTGGTCCAGTCTTGTTTTATTGTACTTAGGGGGTATAATTTCATTATCAGGGATAGTGGGCTTGAGCCAGGTTTCTGTAAGACAGAGTAGATCAGGGGAGTGAATGTCCAGGAGGGAATGCAGATAGCGGATTTTTTTATTTATACTAATATTTAGGTGACAGACTAGAAATGAGTTAGGGGCATTATATGAGCTTCTTAGGTTAGAAGAAGTACTATTTGTGGGGTTAGTAGTAGCCTGTGAGTTTGGGCCTGGGTTAGGGTGGATATCGCCGTTGGCTATTACGGTAGGTAATATACTTCTTATGAATTTGGTGATCTTTAGTAGGAGTTGGTGAAAGTTTTTAGTCCTAGAGTTTAAATATGTAGGTCTTATGGGGTGGAGAGCTTTTGGAGTAGTGGAAATGGAGATGAGGTGGGGTAGTATTTGTGTGGGAGTATGTGGTTGGATACTAGTGGTGGTAATTGAATTAGGATGTTGAGTGTTAGGTAGATGGTGGAATTCATAGGCAGTGAGAAGATAAAGTATGAGAAGTGGGGGTATGAGGTAGTGATGTCGTCTAGGTTGTGGAGATATGGTGGGAGTTAATGGAGACATTATGGGGTAAGGTAGTAATTGGGATAGAGAGTATGGGTCAGGTAATAGAAGAGAGTGAGTTTTGATGGGTTGGGAGTGGGAGTTGGGTGTACAGGAAGGAAGAATTGTAGTTGGAGGAATGTGATGTGCGGGAGTGGCAGAGTAATTAGGGGGTGTGTTTAGGGTAGTATAAATGTAGGACTACTAGAGACGGGTGGTATTTGAGGACAGGGTAGGGGAGCGGAGTGAGCCTGCCGGGCAAACGGAGTGGGAAGAGCCAGTGATGGACTAAATTTTGAGAAAAACAATCAGTGGAGTGCTGACTGTTAAGGTAAGTTGTAAGGGGAGATGGTGGGTTGTGCAGTAGAAAAATGTCTAGTAAAAAAGGGGGTATAGTGGGTCTGCCAGATAGATAGATATATTAGGGAGTGAATGTCTGAGATCTATAATTTAAGATTGGAAGATAGTTGTTCAAGGAGATTAGGCCTGGGAGGAGAATGCCACCTAGTGGGCAAAGGCTATCCTGCAGCCAAGGCTACTCGCAGGGATAGCAGATGTAATGGGAGAGGGAGGCTAACTCAGGAGTTGTATGAAGAGGCTATAAGAGGGGAAGGTATGGAAGTTGGGAGGGGAGAAAGTTTAGGCTGCTGGATGTCCTGGCTAGGGAGTGCACAATAGACACCTGGGGTTATATAAGAAGAGTAATATTTACAAACAGTGGTTTAAAACATGCTTTCTTGTATCCTTGAGGGAATGATGCCCAGAGAAAGGTTTGGATATTTTCCTTAGCTTGGGGAAGAGGCAGCAGTCTTATACAGGGCAATGAGGTCAAAACCTAGTGCAGGTCAAGCAGGTTGGATAGCTGGATACATAGAGAGAGAGAGAGAGAGAAAAAAATAATGATAAGATAAGCAGTAGTTTCGGACACACTTTTTAAGTAATTCAACTACTAAAGAGAGTGCATATGTAAACACTTAACCAGGTATACACTAGTTAGTAATTCCAAAATATTCATTGAGGTTAACACATTGAGGTAAATGCAGTTTTTAGGTGATATACACACAGTAGGGATCAAAGTAACAGTATAACAGTAACTATACAGTTCCTAGGAAAAGCCGTACAAGGAATACACTATACATCAATATATTTTATGGTGGCGATAACAGTTGCCCAACATGGAAAAAGAGGTAGGACATTCATGTATACCTGAAATACTACATGTGTCCTCTTGTTAAGAAGAACATAAATTTACCTAAATTGAACATGTATGCGGCCACCCTACCATGAACGCTAACGTAATTCCAAGTTTTAGCATTAAAGAGCACTAATACAGCTTCAATGTCCTATTGTATGTCAGGCACACCCAAAAATATATGTAAACCACACATATGTAGTCTACATATGCAGTCTAAACTACGAAGCGATAATCCAACCTGGTGCTTTCTTGTTTTAAAACATACCGCTTCCTCTTCGGTTGTTTTCAGTTAAGTTTCAAAGCATACAGGGTTTGCTTCGCAGAGAACGCTACTTCCACATGCTATGTTTCTTATAGTGTTAGAACAGCATCAATGATGGTGTGGTGAAGTTTAATTCTACTTGAAAAACTAGCAAAACACACACCATAAACACCAAAACTGAAAAGAACGTACGATCCAAGCCAAAGACCACAATGAAGCACAATAAACTTTTTAGCGCTTTCATCCACTTTAATTACGTGAACTTCATCAGAAAATGAGAAGAGTCACCTGTCCCTCATATTTATACTTAAATACAGGAAGTGATGTAACCAGTATTGTAATTTAAATACTTGATGTAAAAAAAAACAAATTAAAAATAATAATGAATAATGAACTATTGATACAAATGATTATATACATATATAAATTCATAATAAAAAAACATATGTACATGTAATTACCTCTGTTTAGACCTATGGACATGTGCCCAAACCATCACATGTACCTATGTACAAAAATCCATGTTACCTGTGCACACACTCACACACACACACACACCCACACACACACACACACACACACACACACACACACACACACACACACACACACACACACACACACACACGCACAATGTGCGTGCACCCATTTCCCAAATGAAATTGCACTTCTAAATACATACTATCTGATCCAATCTACGTGCGGTCCCCTTACAAAAAAACAGTACCTTGCTATGGCATTTCAGATTTTAAGCTAAGGCCCCTTAGTTGGTTAGTGGTTTGCTGCAACAGCCCTCACATTTACTGTAGTAGGTGCTTAAACGCTACCCACTTCCCATTCCTGTGTAGGCTTAAAACAACCTCTTACAATTAATTTAAAATAACACTCTGGCAGAATTACTCTGCTGCTTGCAGCAAATGCTTAAGCTTTACTCTAACTTCCGGTTCCTGTGTTAGACATAAAGCTCTACTGCTTGCAGCAAATGCTTAAGCGCTACTCTAACTTCCCATTCTTGTGTTAGACATAAAGCAATCTCTTACTTTTAATTTAATATACGAATCTGGCGCAATTACTCTACTGTGAGTGTAACTCTACAAAGCTTTGATAATGTCCGTTAGAAAAGGACCATTACTCCCTACATTAGGAAGGGAACATATTGCTAGTTCATTCAGTAACGTGTATCAGCACCACATGCTACAAGCATACAAACATAGGTGCTGATTGAGATTGAGCAGCTAGTACATCATTACAAATTTAACATTATAGCTTTTAGCTATGCATAAACAGTTTCTATCACTTTAATAAGCAGTATATGTCTCTTTAAACAAGTAATGCAGCAATAAGTGTCCCTTACTCAAGGTGTGGACACCGCAGGCAGGAGCGCACAGTAGCCGAGAGGTGAACCAAGATTTAAACATGGCGCCACTTGGGGTTAGGTATATTTATGGGTTAGGTGAGGAAATAGGTAGAAGGGGGAGGAGTATGGTAGGTTAGTGTAAGTACAGACCGGATGTGATCAGTACTCTGCACCAGTAGGGTAGGCTGGAAAAAGATCAAGCCTTTTGTGCTTCACTAAACTAATTTAGTTAGGTTTGAGAAAGGAGGGTGGAGCAAGGAATGAGGGAAAGAGCAGAAATTTAGGTAGGTAGGACTTTGAATGGGATTGTTTTAGCAGGGAGGTAAATGAATGATGCAAGGTAGATTAAGAAAGCTGAGTAAGAGCCAGTGAAGGACTACATTTTGAGAAAAACAATCAGTGGAGTGCTGACTGTTAAGGTAAGTTTTAAGGGGAGATGGTGGGTTGTGCAGTAGAGAAATGTCTAGTAAAAAAAGGGGGTATAGTGGGTCTGCCAGATAGACAGGTATATTAGGAAGTGAATGTTTGAGATCTATAATTTAAGATTGGAAGATAGTTGTTCAACATTAGACCTGGGAGGAGAATGCCACCTAGTGGGCAAAGGCTATCCTGCAGCCAAGGCTACTCAAAGGGATAGCAGATCTAATGGGAGAGGGAGGCTAACTCAGGAGTTGTATGAAGAGGCTATAAGAAGGGAAAGTATGGAAGTTGGGAGGGGAGAAGGTTTATGCTGCTGGCTGTCCTGGCTAGGTACAATAGACACCTGGGGTTATATAAGAATAGTTATATTTACAAACAGTGGTTTAAAACATACTTTCTTGTATCCTTGAGGGAATTATGCCCAGAGAAAGGTTTGGATATTTTCCTTAGCTTGGGGAAGAGGCAGCAGTCTTATACAGGGCAATAAAGTCAAAACCTAGTGCAGGTCAAGCAGGTTGGATAGCTGATGTGCGATTGTTTGGAAAGTGAAAAATAAAGATCACATCTGTGAATTCCAGATTGTTGCTCCTAAATAGTACACTGCTAGAACACAAGCTACTTGACTTTCTTTGTACATCTCAGAGGTCCATGCTTTAATTCTCTGTTGTGGTTAAACATTAACACTTATGTCGGCATGGCTAGTTTAAATTCTGCTGTAAGTGCGGACTGAGTTTACATCCACGTGTGCATGGGGTGTCAGGTGTGATCGTTACTTGAAACAAGACAGATTTATTGTCTGACCTTACCAGGGAGGGCAACACACAGGAGTAGTGCAGTGAACCCACAGTTGGTGGGTACTAAGTCTAAACAATTTGAGCCGCTTGTGTGGGTGGAGACCAGCTGTTCCAGGGCATTTCTATTGACAAAGTCTAGTAACCTCAAGGCATGCATGTTTGTGCTTGTGTATGTCACCCAGTTGATGGAAGGATAGTTGAAATCCCCCATGACCAAAGTGTTTGGCTGTATAGTGAGTGACTCTAGTAAATCCAGGTAGGTGGTGTGCTTCTGTTAGTTAATGGTGGGGGACCTGTAGCTAGCAATGATGTGGTAGGGTGCTTTACCTATAGTTAGTTGGACCTGGAGTAGCTCAAGAGAGTTATACTGTTTAACCAGCCAAGAGGTGTATTTGGCTTTAATGAAGATGGATACACCTCCACCTTTGTTTCTTTCACACTCATTTTGGGGTCTGAATGTGTGGAAGGCATTGTAGCCTTGCATGGTCAGGGTGATCTCTGCGGCCTTGAATCATGTCTCAGTGACTGCACAGATGTCAACACCTTCCAAGGTGAGTGCATGTTCCTTTCTATGGTCCTTCCATTAAGCAGCATAACCTTGAGTCTGTCTCAAGTGGATTTTTTTAACTTTGGAAATTTTGTTGTTTTGACATTGCCTAATGAGACAGTCTAAGGAGGAGCATATGCTGATTAACTATGTGCTATTCCAGTGGAACTGCCTGAACTAAGCCATTTACCCAGATGAGCTATTCAGAAAATCATTTGGCTGTATAATGCAACACAGCTGCTCCTGGCCGATCATGACAATGACCACAGACAAAAGCCCATGTTCATCCATAACAGTAGAGGTAGGAGCTGGAGACTTTAGTGATTCGGTAATATTTGAGAATGTGTGCATGGATGTGTATGTAAAGGGCTGTATGTGTAAGTGTCTGTGCGTGTGTTTGTTTGTCTGTCTTCCTGGAAGGTAGCAGTAGTTGGTGGGATGAGTGTGTGTGTGTGTGTGTGTATGTGTATATATATATATATATATATATATATATATATATATATATATACATATACTTATATGGGTGAATGGATGACTGTCTCTGAGTGTGATCAGGTGGGGAGGGAGCTGTGTTAGGTGTGTGTGTGTGTGTGTGTGTGTGTGTGTGTGTGTGTGTGTGTGTGTGTGTGTGTGTGTGTGTGTATGAGTATGAGTGTCTGTGAGTGCAATCAGGAAATGAATGACATCTTGTTTCACAGCTTGCACAGATACCATCCATTGAGAAAATGTGGATGTGAATTAATTCCATCTTTTGTTTCTGGCTTGTGTACAAAATGAAACTGACAGAGTCTAAAAAACATTTTATCTTTCTTATACATTCCTGCCTTCTATCATACACCTTCTCCTAGATTTTGTTTTTGTAGATAAGAGTTTTGTTTGTGGAAAATTACCATTAGCTAGCTCTTCCTAAATAACTTGGGAATGACCTTTTAGAAGTAGAAAAAAGTTGGATGGAATTCAGAAGTCAAAGCAGAGACACTCTTATCATATCCCCTCCACTGGCAGTGAACTTTGTTGTCAGATTTACTTTGAACAAACTGCACTTTGAGATTAGAAATCAGCATTAGGGTTAGACTGGGTAAATGGTTATTATCCATTAAGCAGTATCTGAACTTCAGTTAAAAGTTAAAACTAGAAGTAATGTCGGTGTGTCAAGTTAGCGCCTTCCAGTAATATTGCAGGCTTTATCTGATCTTGAAACATAGAAGGTTTTATAGTTTATAAATGCCTCAGTGGCAAACTACCAGTAATACTGTCAGTTTTATGTGTAAATCTCTTCCTTAGGCATATATTTTTTGTAAGCATTCAGTCCACGTGGCAAGCATTTTTTCATGGTTTCTGTTCTGAAACCTATTACTGTAAATATGTTTCATTTAGTAGAAAGAATTCAGTTAAAATTGCATTACAAAATTATAATTATAAAAATATTTTATACAGACTTGATAATAAAACAGTAGTACCAGTGTCACACACATTTAGAGCCAGAATTTACTTCTGGCAGGATCACAACCGTGAAGTTACCTGGCTCACAACCTACCATAGCATTACAATGCTTTGTGTTTCATCGCGATTGTGTCCAGAATTTTTGACATGAAAAGTTGTCAACCCTATTGGGTAGGTGTGTGCGTGTTTGTTGGTAGGTGGGTTGGGGTTGCTGTCATACCTCCACATGCTCTTAGACATACGAATAAAGCCTGCAACACTGAGTCAGGAGAGGGTGAACACTAACCACCAAGGATTACTTCAACTTCATGGAACGGGGAGGAACACTAACCACCAGGGATTACATCAGCTATGCGGGCTGGAGGGAGCTCTAACCACCAAGGATTATTTCAACTACATAGTATGAGGAGATGGGGCACTAGCCACCAGGGATAACCTCTTGTGTTTTAGTGGGACTTGCACATAACAGAGATTGAGGGAAACACTTGATACCAGGGATGACTTCTCATGCTGCAATATGTGTGTTTGTGTGTGTGTGTGTGTGTGTGTGTGTGTGTGTGTGTGTGTGTGTGTGTGTGTGTGTGTGTGTGTGTGTGTGTGTGAGTGAAGGGGGGTGCATGTGCTAATATGATGCAACTGCTGCAATTGTTACCTACCACAGGAGTGATATCATGCACCTGTTGTAGTTAATGGCAATTCAGAAACATGCAAATTATCTGATAATGAGGTCTTTCCTCCCTGAGGCTAATGTGTCTCTGAATCACAAAACACTACATTGTGGACACATACTTTTTACCATAGCCCTTAATGCAAGTTGTGGGGTTCTTTATGAATCTCCTGACATACCTGGGAACTCATGTTCAGGCAATTCTTTCTTAGATGCAGTCCTTTCACTATAAATTGTGTAGCTTGTTGCAAACTGTCATCCTCAGATTCTTCCCCAGTCCCTTTCATCAGAACTGATAGCTGAGGCAAGTAATACAACTTAAATGTCATTGCTGTTCTTGTCAATTAATTCCTCATTATTCGCATGCTTTATATGCTCTACTGTGATTTCAAAATAGTTCACATTTCCACCACCACTGCCTGCCTTTTTTTACCTACTGTTCAGTGAACATCACCACCAAACAAATTAGAAGAGCATTTTCAGTGTCTTAAACACCACATCCTCCTTCTTCTAAAATAGTGAATAAATTTTTTTCTTGGATTTACTTCTTCTAAAATGGGATGCAACTTCCAAGCTATGTGTGGGTGAGGGTGTGCATATTGACTGCTGACATACAATCAGTAACTTTTTTTGCATTTCTGAGCACTTTACATTTGCAAAGCACTTTAAGATTAGGAAAGGATTTAGTAAATAGAAGTGTATTGTACTCAATATTCAAAAAGAACGTGAAGGTTGATGTCTAATATAACAACAGTTACTACAGCATTATTCTTTGACAGCCGTTTACACAATAATTATGACGGACGGCCGCGGTGGTGCAGCGGTTAGCATTGTCGCCTCATAGCAAGAGGCTCCCCGGTTCGATCTTCGGCTGGGGTGTCAGTCTGCATGTCCTCCCTGCGGTCATGTGGGTTTCCTCCAGGTGCTCCTGTTTCCTCCCACATCCCCA
Organism: Protopterus annectens; assembly: GCF_019279795.1. NCBI lineage: Eukaryota > Metazoa > Chordata > Ceratodontiformes > Protopteridae > Protopterus > Protopterus annectens. The sequence continues at coordinate 153,835,420 of NC_056735.1, read as the reverse complement.
AAGACATGCTGCAAGTGGATTGGACATGCTAAAATTGGCCCTAGGCGCGAGTGCGTGTGTGTGTGTGTGTATGCCTTCTGTGGAAGGTTGGGTGGCAGGCTGGCAACTCGACACCGTAAAACTCTACTGTCAATCATGAGTGGACAAGGTGATCCGCTGTGGCGATCCCTAACAGGGAAAAGCCAAAAGAGAGATACACAATAATTATGACCTTAGGAGTGAAGCATGAGAAGCCACAATTATTTTGTAGGTACCTCAGCAAGAAAAAGTCCATAATTATTGTTCCTATGTGTTCTTTATATTCTTAATTAGTTTTTGTTTGTTTTTCTTTACATTGGAGCTTATCATTACTTTTTTTTTAATTTCCTAATTTTTATGTATATGCAGAATGATATCATAATATGGGTACGCATGACATTACATTTAGCACACTGGATTAAGGCTCCAAGCTGTTAATGACCTGCTTCTGTAGTCAAAGGTGTAGAGTTTGATTCCTTCTACCATAGCCAGCTATAGGCACCAACGAACCCTGCAGTTGCTGGGGGGCCCCTGTTCCTGGGGGGTCCCCCAACCACAGAAAGTTATCTTGTCTTGATATTTTGTAACATGTATGTCAAACCACCAAAAGCTAGTACATCAGTCTTGTATACTAAACCAGGTGGGTAATAACTCTTATTTATAACTCCTTTAACATGCAAAGCTACCTCTGGTTATAGTAATAGTAACAGGTGTTTTATCAAGTAACAGGTTTCACAATTCCATTAAATATTTTACCACTGACATAGTGTTCTGGCTTAGTTAAACCATGCTTGTGGACATTCTCTCCACTAAAACTAACAACACGGCCAGCTTTAAATACCTGTAGTACCCATAGCTGCAGGAGTCTCCCTGTCTGGGGGGCCCTCAAAAGATGCTACTGGATGGAGAAAAATTAGGAGAAATAAATATTAATTTCTTGACTCCACTCTTTAACCTGAACAGGGCTTTGATAGGACCCTGTTAGGATGAAGCTGATAATGTACATGAGCAAGGCAAGCACTAGACAGATAAGCAGGCCAAAGTGACTGATCTCAGTAAAAATCTTGGATTTTAAGAAGAGCTGATACTTCCAATCTACAGGGATGTTTTTTGTCTTTCAGAGAGTTTTATAAATACTGACAAAACACCAGATACTATAACTCTCAATGTCTTTACTGAAGAATTCAGCACAATGTCAAAAAAATAGCAGAATAAAGGTTCAAAATCAGGAGCATGTTTTAAATATTACTCTACTTCACTTAAAAAGGTAACAGAATAAAACCTTTTGCATCAACGTGCATTTTTTTGGACAATAAGAAGTATAAAACTCTGATGTCTGGATTTATTGACTGTCTGTAATCCTGAATGATTTACCAGCAAATCAAGGTTTTTATGAAGGACAGAGCAAAATTATGGCAAAATCAGGGACAGTAACAGGTATGTATTACTCCTCCATGAGGTAAATAAAAGTGAGTTATCCCTACTGCTCTTTGATGACTGCTAAACAGCAGTCACTGATCTCGTGTGACAGTACCAATGTTGCACAGCATATTGCTACTTGCTGAAATAATTATATTGCTATCGTGTGTGTGCGCACGGGTGTGTGTGTGTGTGTGTGTGTGTGTGTGTGTGTGTGTGTGTGTATGTGTGTGTGTGTAAAAATGATCACTGTTTTATCAGGACACATGCATTATTCTTCCGGGTATCAGTAAAAAAATGCAGCTAACAAGTAATTACATTTCAAAAGTAAGACATAAAATACATCACAGAATATTCAGGCACATCGATATTTTAGGACTCTGGTGGCCCCCACTCCCCATATTGTATAAATGAATACACGGGGCTCCCTTAATCATCCTTGACTGTGTGGACCCCACAAAACCTGTTGCTGGTTGGGGAAAAATGAGGGGAAAAATGTGTCAATTTTTCTGATTATGCTTTTTAACCTGAACAGGTTTGTGATATGACCCTGTTAGGATAAAGCTGATAATGACCTCTGCTCACAACCGTGCCCATTTTAAAAGCAGCCCTGCTCAGATGTGTGTGTACAGAATACTGCTGTAGGTTATGTGGGGGTTGGGGATTGTGTTTTCATTACTTTAATTTTCATTGCAGTCAAACCATAGCTATGTGCACAGGGGATCATTGTAGCTTGTGTTTTGGCTGAGGACAGTGTAGTCATTGTTTCTTTTACTTTTCTGACAGACCTCAGAGGTGTACAAAGAAGGTTACTATAGCTTTTTCATGGGCAGTGTACTATCTAGGAGCAACAAAGTAGAATAGATTACTGTAATCATAATTTTTTTGCACTTTTCTTAAAATCACACATCAGGCATGTATACAGGTAGCTGTCTTTGGGGTTTGGGTGAGTAGTGAGGTGACATGATATGAATATGAATGTTGGCAATCACTTAAAATACGTGATTATGGCAATTTCAACCTCTGCTGTCATCCCAATCTAACACCAGTGGGGTGCATAGGTAGTATCTGTCTTTTTTAGGGGGTTAGGGAGGTGGGCAATAAGACATGTGTATCTGCACAATAATTGGCTTGTTAGTTTATCATGAGCTACTATTTTGTCAGTTTTGAACATTAAGCCTTGGGCAGAACTTATATCTTCCTTGCAAAAAAAGAAAATAAGACTGACATTTTTTTCTTACTCATGATTTTGGTTAGGCCCCCATTGGATTAAAAGGTTGGGAAAATGCTCTACAAATGCATCCCAGAGCATCTATAACCCCTATGGCTTCTGGGGCCACTGGTTTAATTTATTTATTTCCTAAATGGTTATTATTGTGCTGTCTTGGTCAGGAGAGGTGTGTTGAAAGGCTACAAGGAAAACTAAAGCTGAACAGCAACACTGGATTTCTTTCCTTAATCACAATTTCTGTTCAAGCCATCAATGGATGAAAAAGTTGTGAAAAAGAAAAAAAACTTTAAAAAGCACCTCAGAGCATATAGAAAGCTATGATTTCTTGAAAATGCTGAAGAATAAAATAAATGTGAGAAATGAAAGAAAAAAAGTTATATGCATGGTATGATCAAGCTGGGGAAAACAGAGGGGAGGACTGGAAGCTGTACATGTGAGGATGGGGGCTGGGGATGGACTGAAACAATAAGCAGTTCTTAGGGTACCATTTCACCTAAGTCCAGACCTGTACATAGAGTTGTTGTATCATTGTTGCAACTAAATGCTAGTAACTTTAAATGTCCCTTTGTGAGATGGGCTCGGGGCTGGCCTTTGGTCAACTGGTGCCATAGGGAAAACTTCTCCACAGCACCCCCCCCCCCCCACAGCCCCCAGTGCCTGCATCCTCATCTACCTACACCATCCATATTACTGGAAAAGTGCTCCTGCTAGACTGTCTAGTTAGCCTATAAATAAGGCCAGCTACAGATGGGCCAACATAGTGTGGTACATAAGCCTGTTGTAATGTTAGAGCATAAGAGCTGCAGGTCAATCTGTGCTTACTACTCCTAAAAGTTGGTGCATGAACTAAAACATTGCTTTGGAAGGGTGGCAGTGACAAGGTGATACTTATATTGGAAGTGTCCAGGGGACCCAAACTTTACATTTGCTGGGGGCCCCCAAAATGCTAACACCGACCCTGCCTTTTACCTCAGTTTGCCTGCTGTGTAATACTTGAGTAAGATACTTAGCCAGGCAGTGCTTCTGGGTCACCTTTAAAAAGGGACACTTGTGTCCATTGGGCTTACCAGCTTAACAGTATGAAAAAAGTAAATTAAATTATTCATGGAGCATGTTTGCTCTGAAGCTGGGATAATGATATTACCTGAATGACTGATTGATTGGTTGACTGATTTTTATAGTAGGACCGTTCCATTTTCATTCTATAATGGATTTCTTTGTATTTCTTAATTTCATTCAATTTTCTGTGCTTGTATTGATTAAGTTCTATATTTTGAAATAATTTTCTGTTAGTTATGTGCTAAAACACAGCAATTATATTCATATGCTTTCTGAGAGACATTGTTATATTGCTTTGCTTTTACCAGCAAAGGTGCACAACAGCATTTGTGGTGAGAACAAGGCAATGGAACAACAATGTAAATAGCATTTGTGGTGTGGGGAAGGCAGCAGCAATGTAAACAGCTTTTGTGGTATAGGCAAGGCAGTATAACAACTATGTATATAATTTTGCTGCTATTCCATATAACAACATGTCATAGTGCATTGTAAAAAATATAAATAAACAAAAAATGATTATGTACCAACAAGATGGATGTACAAGGGCATTCTGAAGTTTATAAATGTACCCTTTAAGTAGGACAAGATTTATTTATTTTATTTATTTATTTTACATTTGTTGACCGAGGTAGTTCGACTGGATTCATGTCCTTTTTCAGCGGAGGCCCAGGGAGAAAAGCTCCATACATACATATATACATACATACATACAAAAAACATTTATAAATACATGTATATAATGTTATACATTTTCCAATACAGATTTACATACATTAAAATGTTAAAAACATTGTTCAGTCACATAAAGTTAATACAGAGCTGTTAAAATCATAACTTATAATTAAGATACAGTCTCATTGTGGCAAGAAGTCCTCGTTAGGTTCACAGTTGAGGGGGAAGAAGTTAGTCTGGAGCAAGCACATAGCCATCGTGTTCTAAGAACTGAGAAAGTGAGAGTTCTGAAGTTAGGTCAGCAGGAAGTGAATTCCATGACTTGTCAAGATAGAAGAGATGACACCATAGTTAGTGCCTTAAAGTACTTGATAGGATTAAAGCATACAAAGACTGGCCTGTTATGTGTCTGAAGATACTGAAACACAGAGAACAAGACTCAAGTTGAGGAGACACAGAAGAGCTGAAGCTAGCAGACAGCAACTCTCCGTGGCAGGTTGAGGGTAGGTCGGAATATAGGGTTCTTTGCAAAAGGCTATCTGTCACAGACATGAGATACATTTTCCTGAGACTGACAGACTGATTCTGTGATGGTTTTCTGGATGCTTATGTTTACATTTATAATTTATCTGGGTCTAAAGATGGACCATATCAGCCTAAGTGGGATTTCTCAGTGGGGGCTGTAAGAGTAGTTCTTTGGTTGTGCACTGAAACTGCAACCAGCAAAGCAAAACAGGAAAACATGCACATAATCCTTAGCAAGCTCAAGAGCTGATTCTGGAAGAAACAGACAGATAAAGCTAATCCTGATGCTGGTAAGCAATCAGAAGCTGGAAAAAAGTGGAATAGACAGTGAGGCCACAAGAAGACTCCATAGCTCATTTCTGTTTATCCACTTAATTTTAACAGATTCTGGTGTATGATTTTTTACTTTGTAAGCCCTAGATAGAAGGGGAGGTATCTTGCTTTCTTAGCAATCCAATGCTAAACATTTCTTTGCAATGGGAATGAGATAGCTCTTTGATGAGAAATACTGTTAGTTCCAATAGAGAAAACAGGTTACACTGAAATCCGCTCTCAGCAAACCTGATCTTTGCCATTTTTACCTACTGTTGTGCACCTGTTGAATTAGTATATGTAAAAAAAAAAAAAAAAAAAAAGCTTTGTTTCAGGTTTACAACAACGATAATAAAACACAAAACAGCCGGCAGTCCTAGGGGAAAAAGCTCCGTAGTACAAGTTCAAAGATCTAATAAATAAGAAAAAACAAAAGTCTGACTACGGAGCTACCATAGTGCATGAGACTCTGCACAAAACTTCAGCAGCATATGACAATAGCCAAAAACGAAATAAAGCTTTAAATAAAAAACTCAGGTTTATTAATTAAAGGTGAGCGCTTTCACTTAGGAGCTTCTTCAGACCTAGTAATAACATTAAAACTAAAACTGACATTTATATACACAAGTATCATCACAATCAAAACCAATCAACCAATCAACTGTACTAAAGTGGTATACCCAAAGTACACCTACAACTCAGATGTCTGTGTACATTCTTAGTCAATAGTGCAAACGAGAACAATACAAAAATTAAATTTAGTATGTGAACCATACATAAATGCTCCTGACAATACATAATCTTTTAAAACACAATAAAACAACTACTAAAAACCTATTTGTGCAGCCTCCTCCTTTTTAAAACGGGCTTGATGGAAGCCCTCTCATTTAAACCCCTACCCCTGTCTGCTTTCAAGATGATGATCCAACAAGTTTCCCTATATTCAGTATATGTTCTCACATCACCCTCCCTTGTAGTCAACCCTATAGCCTCAATAACTCTGAATCTAAAGGTATGGTGGGTCCCTTGCTCATTGACATGTTTAGAAAGTGTTGGGGAGATTCTTCCTGATGTTATACAAGTGTTCCCTAATTCTGTCACGTAGTACTCTATTAGTTGTCTCTACATAGAAGGCCCCACAGTACTCACATTCTGCTAGATAAACCATGTGTGGGTCATACAGTTGTGAATGCCTCTAAACCAGAAGTTCTTACCTAAGTCTGGATGGCAAAACTCCTCTGTAGTATTGATGTAATTGCAGAAGTTACAAGAACCACATGGCTCAGTATGACCAGAGTCTACCCTCTCTATACCCCTTCGATTCGTACATAATAATCTCTTCAGATTCTTATGGTTCTTAAACCTAAACCTGAGAACATTACCAATCATCTTCCCAATGTCCTCATTAACTAATAAAATGGGCCAGTATTGTTGAAAAAGTTTTGTAACATACCTCGTATCACTAGAGTAGTACAAGGGAATTTTTGTAACTTCTACTCTACCATCACTCACTGTATTTTCAGATGAACTTTGCGGACCATAATACGGTTTTGCCTTTGTCTCCCTCAGGTGGGCCAGATCTTCCCATTGTTTTTCTAACTCTGTATGAGTATATCCTCTATCTAACAAATTCTTCTCAATTTTGACTAGTTCTGAATGAAAGCCAATTTCTGATGGATTCATTCTAGAGGCTGTCATACCTTGTCCCCTGACAAGATTTCTGAAAACATACCCCGGATGCATACTCGTCCTGAAGAGAAGAGCATTCCTATAACAGGCTTTACGAAACACTCCTGTGTTAATTATTCCTGAATCTAACTTCCCAACATAAACATCCAAATATTCTATAAAATCAAATGAAAACTGGTACATAAACTTCAAACACTCTGTCAGGTTATTGATGAGCTCAAAAAAGGTGGAAAATACTTGTTGGGAGCCTCCCCACAAAATAAACAGGTCATCTACAAAACGCCTGTAAAACAAAACATGCCTTTTAAACTCAGTTTGTGGAAATAATCTATCTTCCTCCCACTGGGCCAGAAACAAGTTGGCGTAACTATTGGCACACGAAGTGCCCATAGCTACGTCATGTTTCTGCAAGTGGATGTCATCCCCAAATATAAAAACATTATTATTAAGTACTGTTTCTAACAGAAAACAAATCAGGTCAACATGTGAGGCTGAATATTCACTATTCAAACTTAAATACCTCTTCACATACTGTATACCTAGTTCATTGGGTATCATAGTGAACAATGATTGTACATCCAGTGTAACAAAGGCTACATCACAAGTATCACTGACATCCTTCAGGCATTCATAAAGATCCACCAAAAATTGCTTAGGATCTTTCAAAACAGTTGAATTCAAATTTATCACAGGACGTAAATGCTTCTCTATGTATAGAGAAAGGGGTTCAGTAACCCAACCAACTCCTGCCACAATGGGTCTCATAGGGGGATTTGTAGGATGTTTGTGCATTTTGGAGAGCCCCTGAATAATGGGGATTAGTGGATTGTCAACATTCAGAAAGCTAAACATATCATCAGAGACAAGGGCCGCTCCCTTGATATCTATCATATAATTTCTCACAGTATTAATAATCTTATGTACATCTGTAGTCGAAATCTTATTATAAAACGTTACATCTTCCAACATACTATGCATAGAATGTTCATAAAATGTTCTATCCATAACTACCACTCGACCCCCTTTATCTGCAGGACGTATAACTAAAACATCATTATTCTGCTGAGTTTGTAAAGCTCTCCTTTCTTTAAATGTCAAATTCTGTCTTAGAGTTTTATTCAAAGTGGGTGTCCTCTCCTCATAAAAATGGAAGATCTCGTCTTCTGTCAACTTACAGTAAGCCTCCACTAAAGGATGATTGAGGGGTATAAAACTACTGGGTTTCCTCAGATGTACATCACGTCTGACATCTTCTTCTACATCACACACCTTGTTACCAAACATAAGACGTAACATTATGTCCCTACAAAATATTTTCAGATCCAAGACAGTATCTTCCACTCTACTCAAACGAGTAGGTATAAAATTTAAACCTTTGTGTAATACATTATATTCTTCTGGTGTCAAAGAATAACTAGAATAACTTACACTAAGTGTCTTACTAATGCCTGGGGGGTTAACTTATACCCACATGTGATTGTTAACCCCCCAGGCATTAGTAAGACACTTAGTGTAAGTGAATGTGTAGTTAGGCCTAAAGTGAATACTAGGAATATGGATGGGTTCCTAGAACACAATTATAATGAATCTGACGGCCAACTCCCTTTTCCATTACCCATCCGTGTGGACAGGGGAAGGGCAAGAGGAAGGTCAACCAGCAGGAACAGGTACAAAAGGAAATTGTCAGGGGAATTACATTCAAACCAAATGATAAAGAAAATGTGGGGCAGGACCAAACCTCATTAATTTACAATATTTCCAGTTATTCTTTGACACCAGAAGAATATAATGTATTACACAAAAGTTTAAATTTTATACCTACTCGTTTGAGTAGAGTGGAAGATACTGTCTTGGATCTGAAAATATTTTGTAGGGACATAATGTTACATCTTATGTTTGGTGACAAGGTGTGTGATGTAGAAGAAGATGTTAGACATGATGTACATCTGAGGAAACCCAGTAGTTTTATACCCCTCAATCATCCTTTAGTGGAGACTTACTGTAAGTTGACAGAAGACGAGATCTTCCATTTTTATGAGGAGAGGACACCCACTTTGAATAAAACTCTAAGACAGAATTTGACATTTAAAGAAAGGAGAGCTTTACAAACTCTGCAGAATAATGACATTTTAGTTATACGTCCTGCAGATAAAGGGGGTCAAGTGGTAGTTATGGATAGAACATTTTATGAACATTCTATGCATAGTATGTTGGAAGATGTAACATTTTATAATAAGATTTCGACTACAGATGTACATAAGATTATTAATACTGTGAGAAATGATATGATAGATATCAAGAGAGCGGCCCTTGTCTCTGATGATATCTTTAGCTTTCTGAATGTTGACAATCCACTAATCCCCATTATTCAGGGGCTCCCCAAAATACACAAACATCCTACAAATCCCCCTATAAGACCCATTGTGGCAGGAGGAGGTTGGGTTACTGAACCCCTTTTTCTATACACAGAGAAGCATTTACATCCTGTGATAAATTTGAATTCATCTGTTTTGAAAGATCCTAAGTAATTTTTGGTGGATCTTTATGAATGTCTGAAGGATGTTAGTGATACTTGTGATGTAGCCTTTGTTACACTGGATGTACAATCATTGTTCACTATGATACCCAATGAACTAGGTATACAGTATGTGAAGAGGTATTTAAGTCTGCATAGTGAATATTCAGCCTCACATGTTGACCTGATTTGTTTTCTGTTAGAAACAGTACTTAATAATAATGTTTTTATATTTGGGAATGACATCCACTTGCAGAAACATGGCGTAGCTATGGGCACTTCGTGTGCCAATAGCTACGCCAACATGTTTCTGGCCCAGTGGGAGGAAGATAGGTTATTTCCACAAATTGAGTTTAAAAGGCATGTTTTGTTTTACAGGCGTTTTGTAGATGACCTGTTTATTTTGTGGGGAGGCTCCCAACAAGTATTTTCCACCTTTTTTGAGCTCATCAATAACTTGACAGAGTGTTTGAAGTTTATGTACCAGTTTTCATTTGATTTTATAGAATATTTGGATGTTTATGTTGGGAAGTTAGATTCAGGAATAATTAACACAGGAGTGTTTCGTAAAGCCTGTTATAGGAATGCTCTTCTCTTCAGGACGAGTATGCATCCGGGGTATGTTTTCAGAAATCTTGTCAGAGGACAAGGTATGAGAGCCTCTAGAATGAATCCATCAGAAATTGGCTTTCATTCAGAACTAGTCAAAATTGAGAAGAATTTGTTAGATAGAGGATATACTCATACAGAGTTAGAAAAACAATGGGAAGATCTGGCCCACCTGAGGGAGACAAAGGCAAAACCGTATTATGGTCTGTAAAGTTCATCTGAAAATACAGTGAGTGATGGTAGAGTAGAAGTTACAAAAATTCCCTTGTATTACTCTAGTGATACGGGGTATGTTACAAAACTTTTTCAAGAATACTGGCCCATTTTATTAGTTAATGAGGACATCGGGAAGATAGTTGGTAATGTTCCCAGGTTTAGGTTTAAGAACCATAAGAATCTGAAGAGATTATTATGTACGAATCTAAGGGGTATAGAGAGGGTAGACTCTGGTCATACTGAACCATGTGGTTCTTGTAACTTCTGCAATTACATTAATACTACAGAGGAGTTTTGCCATCCAGACTTAGGTAAGAACTTCTGGTTTAGAGGTATTCACAACTGTATGACCCCACACGTGGTTTATCTAGCAGAATGTGAGTACTGTGGGTCCTTCTATGTAGGGAAAACTAATAGAGTACTACGTGACAGAATTAGGGAACACTTGTATAACATCAGGAAGAATCTCCCTAACAATGCACTTTCTAAACATGTCAATGAGCAAGGGACACACCATACCTTTAGATTCAGAGTTATTGAGGCTATAGGGTTGACTACAAGGGAGGGTGATGTGAGAACATATACTGAATATAGGGAAACTTGCTGGATCATCATCTTGAAAGCTGACAGGGGTAGGGGTTTAAATGAGAGGGCTTCCATCAAGCCCGTTTTAAAAAGGAGGAGGCTGCACAAATAGGTTTTTAGTAGTTGTTTTATTGTGCTTTAAAAGATTATGTATTGTCAGGAGCATTTATGTCTGCTTCGCATACTAAATTTAATTTTTGTATTGTTCTCGTTTGCACTATTGACTAAATGTACACAGACATCTGAGTTATAGGTGTATATTGGTTATACCACTTTAATACAGTTGATTGGTTGATTGGTTTTGATTGCGATGACACTTGTGTATATATATATATATATATATATATATATATATATATATATATATATGTGTCAGTTTTAGTTTTAATGTTATTACTAGGTCTGAAGAAGCTCCTAAGCGAAAGCGCTCACCTTTAATTAATAAACCTGAGTGTTTTATTTAAAGTTTTATTTCGTTTTTGGCTATTGTCATATGCTGCTGAAGTTTTGTGCTGAGTCTCGTTCACTACAGTAGCTTCATAGTCAGACTTTTGTTTTTTGTTTCAGGTTTGCTGAAAGTGGAATTTGTGGTAATTTAATTCATAGAATCATCACTAACCCTTTATATTCTGATCATTGTACTGTTGGAGATTCAAAATCTGTTCTGTCCACCTAGAAAGAATTGTCAGTGACTCAGTAGTACGGCAGTTTCGAAAATATTTTCTTCCTTTTGGAACTGTGGTAATTTCATTCATAGAGTCATCACTAATCCGTTATATTCTGATCATTGCCTGCAATGCTGGAGATCCAAAGTCAGATTTGTCCAACCAAAATCATCTGCCAGTGACTGCATAGTTCAACAGTGTCAAAAACATTTCTTCCTATTGCATTTGTGGTAATTTTGTTCAGACTCAACACTTATCCTTTATATTCTGATTATTGCTTGAAAATCCAGAATCTGTTCTGTCCACTTATAATCAATCATATGCTTTCAGAGAGGCATGTGTCAGATGCAACACAGTTGTGCAACAGTTAGTATCGAAATGTTTCTTTCTTTCTGACAACACTGCTCTAAATTTACTACCTTCCTTTTTCTCTCCTATTTTCTTTATGTTATGTTCTTGCAGCTTGCCATATGTCTTACATTACCCAGAATCTGCCAAACAACCTTACAGTGAGCAGCAACACACGGAATATTATCACTAATATATAAAAGTATTATATACTCGCACAGAAACAATGTGTCAGTGAAGAGCAGCCAAAAGAGTACATAAAGGAGAAAAAACAATTTCCTTTTGTTCCATGGCATTTATTTATTTATTTTTCATTCTCTTCATTTGTTAACTTGGTCTGAACACTGAACACAAATGTTTGTTTTCAGAGGCAACCTAGATTTGTCAGAGTAAGTAACTTGTTCATAGTCACACAGCAGGGAAATGGAAGTGGAAAGAATCAAACTATGTACCCTTGACTAAAGAACACAGTTTGATAACAGCTCAAGGCGTTAGTTCTCTGCACCAGCTGCCAAACTTTGCTTTTAAACCTTGTTGTGCAAATCTTTTCACTTGACACTGCACTGCACCTACCTAGGCTACACATGCTGTGGATCCCCTTCAGTTACTGATGTAGTAACTGACTGTATGACCTTATTTCATTGGCCATACCTCTGAACTGTATAGATTCTCTCATAATGTCCAGATTGTTGCCTCATATTTTTGGTCTGTTTCTCATAAAATTGTGGTTTTCTGACAAACTATTGGCAAATCATTGAGAGTTGAAGTCAGAAAGTTTCAGACTTCATACCCTTCAGGAAACTCATGCTAATGCAAAACCTGTTATTCTGTCAACTTTCCAAGTTTGTAAGAGCAATGTTTAAAAAGTGTCCCTCTTTCTGGGCCATTGTCCCATCATTGTTTATGGATTTGTCCAGATTTCTTGCTTTAACAGGTTCAGAGGTATGCATTGGGCAGAATCAAACTTTTTATGCTCAGTAGTTTTTCATGCTGTGAAACATAAGATGACCCTCCCAGGGATAGCAGACACATTTGCTTATCAGATATTAAGCTTCTTGTCTGCCTAAGATTTAAGCAGTACGCCCAGCTTATAGTTAATGTTTGAACCTAAGCTTGCCAGCTCAGTCTAGCATAATCATTTATCTTTTGCCTTAACTAAAGGTCATGTAGTTTGTATCACTTAATCATATTCTAATACAGTGGTTACCTAATAACGGATAATTAGAAATCCACCTGCTGAGATATCAGTGTTGACTTACTCAGCTTTATTGTCGCCTCTGATAACAGAATCGATTTGTGACCACAAGACAGCTACACGGAAGAGATGAGTTTATGTTGTTTCTCAATATGTTAGATTTAGCTGTGTGGCAAAATTTCTTCAAGCGTTTGCATTCTTTTAAAAATTGCACATAATAGAATAATACTAATGCTGATAATACAAGCATCCAACTGACCTAAAACTATAATTCTGTTTCTGTTGTTGTAATTTATGTCTAGTGTGACCTCAATGAAAATGAAACAAAGTTGAACTGCATGACATTTGTGTTTCTACAACTTCTTTTATTTAGTGTCATATTGATAAAGAACCTAGTGAACTAAGAATAAACATCGTGGCAGTAGTTTTTTATTTTCTTCTCAGTGGATAATGCAGTAACTTAAATGGAAAGACTTAGAAACCAGTGTTTCAATAATCTGCAATGATTTAGTATGGAGCAAAGTATATCAAAAGTGCTAACATTTATTAACTGTGTAAATATATACTTTTGTAAAAAAAAATAAATAAAATGATGGAGTGTTAGTAAGCAAACAAAAATATGCATTTGTACATTAACACACTAACCTTTTCATCAGTGAAATATTGGGCATAGACTTCACTCAGATTGGAAAAAATGAGTGTATGTCATTCTGAGGGTCTAATTCAATATGAGTGATAGTTTGTAGACATTATGAAATAAATGGCATACCTACATTCTGATAACAGTAGATTTTCTTTGATTTCTTTTAATCACAGTTTGTCAAAACCATATGGACTTAATATTGTGCAACTTGAAGGAATATTACAGTGGCATTTTTCAATTTTCAACATTTTTGTGCCACCATTGAATTGATAAATATACACTTTAACAATTTATAGATTGACAGGACTCCCAAATGGGGGTGCGAGAAGGGTCTTGTTCCCTGCAAAAAAGGATTTATTTTTAATTTTTAAGGCATCTTCAAGTTATGTTTGTCAGTACAAAAAAAATCATTGAAGTGTAATTCATTTTTGGGAGATTCAGATGAATGTAGGGAAGTGAAATAAGTAAAGTTTGAGTACTGTAAAAATGATAGTATTTGCATTTATATTATTGCAATTTTTATTTTATTTATTTATATTATTTGGGTTTAAATCTGAATAACCAATACCTTTTTAAGTGGATATGACTTTTTCTGTAAGGGGCAGATCATGCATAGAGCACCTACAAGGGTTAAACGAAAGATGCCTCTGGTATTGAGGAGCTGATAAAAGGTGCAGGAATGGACAGCATGTAGTTTTCTATAAACAGAAGATGAAGACCATAAATTATATGGAAAAATGCAGAACTTGGAGCAGCTGGGTTGTATAACAACTACTGAGTGTGCTACATATATTGGGACATCTCTATCCTACAGAAAGTATTAAAATCAGACAAAAAATCTAAGGGAAAACACCTTAAAAAAACAAACAAACAAAACAAAAACAGGTATACTCGTCTGTGATAACATGATGTCTTTTGTGAAGGCTATTAAAATGAATCAAGTTCAGTGCATGGATATGTTCAGAGGGCTGATGTCAAGCGAGGCTTAATCAGGTAATACTTAAGACTGCACATTTAGCAGTTAATGATGATGGGTAATATAACCAGGAAGTTGTTTGTAGACAGGAAGGATCATGCAGTGCTACGTAAAGCTTGTATGAAATCAGCAGATGAATAGTCAGATACAGCCAGTCTACTTACATTGTTGAATCCTCAACAAAACTCTTACTGAGGCTTCCAGGTCACCTCCCACCCATCTGTTGCTGTTTCCTTACTTCCTTAAGTCTCATCCAGTCACACTTGTAGATTTTTTGCTCCTACCAAAGAAATTCTCTCTTTGTAAAATGTATTACAGGATTCCCTACAAAAGCTTGTCTATCATGGGTGGGAGAGTGATTTCCTGACACTGAAATGCTTATTCAGATAATATTGATATTTCAGATTCTTGAGGGAAGTTTGATTTTGACCTTTAGAAAGCTGTATCTCCTCCACCCAAATGATAACTTTTTTCTCTCTCTCCAAGGCTTGCATGACCTCAGAGACAAATGTAATATTTGCTTCAAATGAGAATCAGTAGTTCAGTCACCTCTGCAATCTCAGAGTAAGACTAATGTGGAGGGTGATACATTCATCATCAGGTATTGCAAAGTCACTTGCCTCCATGTATACCATGGTTGAAATCTCATTAGTAGTTCAGTGATTGGATTTTACATTCCTGCTTTAATTCCATTTTATATCTGTTGAGATTTTATATTAATTCCTCTCTGCTGTTCACATTCCAAGATCATTGCAGAATCCATACTATGCAGTTTGGAAGTGCTAGACTCAATCTAAGGCTGTTTGTGAACATCGAATTATGATCTATGTATACAGTTTAGATTACAACTGCATAACACCTTTCTTGACACATGACAATGTCCAACAACTGAAATAAAATGCCAGTAATCTGCATTAAAGATTATAATAGCCATGGTGTTTCTTCAGTGAGTTAATGATTAGAAACATTAATAGAACTCCATTATATACACCAAGACTTAAGACACAGGTAAACATACATTTACGTAAAAAAAAATCATACTAATATGTTCCCATTTACATATATTATACATCATGTATGTTCTTTTGTATAAGTATCATCAATCCAGCATTACATAAATTGCTTAGTTCCTATTTTTCCTTAAACCTCACTCCTCCTCCAGAACATTAACCTGCATTTATTGTTCCCACAATTTCAGTTTATTTCTATGTAATTTGCCCCAACCCTTTTCTAAAGATCCCACTTCCAGTTATTTTATCATTATTACAATTCTCAATATGTCAAATACAGTTGATGTAGACTTTGATTTCCATTTTCCAGTAATGGCTTTTTTGGCAGCCACCAGTATTAAACTTAACGTCTTGCTATGTCTGGGAAATTCGGATTCTATGTCCCATTTGCACACCCATTTGCTCACCCAGTATTTCTGACAGAGTATGTATCCAGTTACTTCTTTCCTTCATATCACCCCTTGAACATTTGCCATATACCCGAGGAAAAAAATCATTGGAGTCTGTTTGGGGTATAAAAATTCCTATGCAAACACTTCCAGTTCCTAAATCTTCTAGACTCTGTTGCATACTTGGTAGCCATACATATGTCCTCCCATAATACTGTTGTAAATTGTTTATCTAATCTTCTCCTCAGCCTTTCTAACCTCATCTGATTAATTCCTATAGTTATGCAATATTTTATATGCCCTACTACTTATTCCCTTTTTAACAGCAGGTTTTGTTCTAGATTCAACTAAAAACTCTAACAGAGCAGGCCTTCAATTAGGATTCCTCTATTCCTTTCACTTTGCCAATACTCTGATATAAATTACTAATAGAGAAGGCAGTCTCTAGCCTGCAGTTCAAATGTCTTCTTGGTCTTTTCCCATTCTATTAATTTTCCCTCTCTAGTTATTTGCTCCCAGGACTTTGGTTCCTTTGACAATTTTCTCTATTAAATTCCAGCCTCCTCTTGCCTATTCTGTGTACCCATGATTGCACTCATCCCCATCACCAAGATCTCAGTTATCATGTTGGCTTAGTTAGGAGTAGTTTCTGCTACTTTATAAATATAGCATTCTGTATGGCTGCTGTTATTCTCCTTAAGGATTGTCATCCAAAATCCCACTGTCTCCTTATTTCTTGAATTTCCCCATTTCATCATCATCCCTTTCCACTATGAAGTATAGCTTTCTGCTTGTGTTATATATATATGAACCTAGACTGTGTAGTTCTAAAATATCCTTTCAAATCAGATAATCCTAAACCACCATGTCCTGTTGGAAGGATCAACTTATCCCACTTGACCCTTGTCCTCTTCCTCTCCCAGATAAATTAATTCAGTTCTCTATTATCCACAACTTCTCCTCTGGTTGATACAAAATATCTGACATGTTTGTATATGAAACTAAAGGGACTAAAAACATTTTCACTGCTTGTATCTTGCTATCCATATCCATAAACAAGAGCTTCCAGTTTCTCAGTTTTTGTATTATTTTTTTGTTCATGCTCTTCCCACATAACCTAGCTGCCATAACAGTAGCCCTTTTAATCCATATTCCTAAATACTTCATTTTATCGAGTCCACATAAATATTGATTATGCTTAACCAATTCATTTGTGGGTGCATAATTGACAGCTATAGCCTTTGCTTTATCTTTATTAATTTTAGCTCCCCAAAAGACTTGACACTGCCTCAAATATTCCACAGCACTGAGATGTCCTTTTCTTGTTTTATTAAGAATAAAATATAAAATAATATTACCTGCAAATAAAGGCAAGTTGTCTTGATTAACATACCAATTATATCCTTGAATTTATAAATCCCTCATTAGCTTTGCAATTGGGTTTAAATATAAAGCAAATAACAAAGGGAAAAGAGGACACCCCTGCCTGGTTCCTCTGTTCAGACACAACTTATTAGAGAGGAACCCTTGCACTTCAATTCTTTCTTCTGATCCCTTATATATCCTTCTAATTAACTGTATTATTGTATCCAGTAATGAGAATAATTCTATTATCCTACATGACAAATCACAGCTTAATCTGTCAAATGGTTTCCCTGCATCAAGACCCACCAACAACAGTAGTATTTTCATTCTGCTTCCAGCTGGATCATCATTTTCCATTAATTAGTATTTTCTTTCTGCTTCCAGCTGGATCATCATTTTCCATTAATTAGTATTTTCATTCTGCTTCCAGCTGGATCATCATTTTCCATTAATTAGTATTTTCATTCTGCTTCCAGCTGGATCATCATTTTCCATTAATTAATATTTTCATTCTGCTTCCAGTTGGATCATCATTCTTCCATTAATGCTGTCTTGCCTCTACAAAACCATATTGATCAATATGTAACAATTTTGGCAACACCTTTAAGTCTATAATAGCTAAAAGAATGGTAAACACGTTATGATAATGGTTTAAAATTGAAATGGGCCTATATAAAACTGGGTCTGATGGGTCTTTACTGTCTTTAGATATTACAGCCACCCCAGTTATCTTCCTGGATGTTGGTGCTTCTCCTCCTTTCAAAATATTGTTAAAAAAACTTCTAGATCTTTAGCCCTTTAGTCCCACCTAGATCCCAAACTTCCACAGGGATACCATCTATTTCTGGAGACTTTGCTGCAGATTGTACATCACCATTTTTATCCCATCTCCTCCTATTAATTATTATTAATATTATTATTGTTATTATTTTAGTATTATAATTATCAGTATTAAAGTTGTTAATTGTTGAGCCTCATCTGCTTCTAATCTTAGCTTAATTAAATCTTCCATAAAAATTTCCATTTGTGCTCTTTCTTGATTTCCACATTTCTTTGCTTCATACATTTTCATAAAATTTCTAAAATATCTCTAATACTGTTAGAGGTTCTCTGGCTATTGTTCTTGTTATAGGCTCCCTAAGTTTGGAAACAACTTTTCTTTCTGTTGCCTAACTCATTGTGCTAAACATTTTTGTGCTCTGGGGATATTATCAAAAAACAGCTGCTTAACAGCAATCTTTCTAAACTCATGCATATTATCTGGATGCTCCATTGTTTTATCTTTATCACTCTACAGTTTTGCCTCTTCTTGCTCCATGAGATTCCTCATATTATGCAATATTTAAGCCTTTGTCAGCCCCTCTAAATAATTCCTGTTACTTTTTTACCATGTTTTTTTCTTTGATTTCTACCCTGTTTTTAAACTCCACTTTCATTTTATCCCACTCACCATCTATAACTTCTAAAGAATTTTCTATCTTCCCTAATAACTCTTGAAAAATTTCCACTACATATTCCTTAAAATCCTCTCTTTTTAACAGGCAGGTGGGGAAGCATCAGTACCTCACCTTTTCTTCACTACTTTTATTGGTGCTTCATTTGAAATAGTTATTGGATGTGTGTTGAATCTTTCAGTTAAATGCACATGTTCCTTTGAAGTACAATTTCTTTCTAGTCTAGCCTAGAAATTAGCATAGTATTTTCATTCTGCTTCCAGCTGGATCATCATTTTCCAGGGTGGGGGTGAGAGGGGAAACAGCCGCAGGCATGAAGTGTTGGGGGTGTGATCAGCTGATCTTGATTTATCACTTTTTAATGTAACAACTGCTTTTAAAAGCCAGTATTGCATTTGCAGTCAAACCTAAGCACTGTAGGCCTCAGCACTCTGTGCTCTTAACTGTAGCAACTGCTTGCTACATTGCAGGAAACAGTTCTGACCACTGTAGCACTCAATGCAGGCAAAGTATAAACTGTAGCAACTGTTTGCTATGTTTATAGCAAACAGTTCACTACAATTTAAAAAGAAATGTTTTTAAACTGAAACATGAGTGCTGAAGCACTCCATGCAGGCAGGAGTAAACTGTAGAAACTGTTTGCTATATTCTGATACAATATGTTAAAGGAGTGTTGGGGACAGGGCACAGAAATGGGACCTGAATGGCTGGGGCTGGAGGGAGTGTGTGTGTGTATGTGTGTGTGTGTGTGTGTGTGTGTGTGTGTGTGTGTGTGTGTGTGTGTGTGTGTGTGTGTGAGTGTGTGTGAGTGTGTACGCTTGTCCGTGTGCATGTGTGCGTGCCATGCATCTGGCCATCTGGTTGTTTGTTTTGCTGGGAGGGTAAATCACTTATGGCTTATTAAAGTGAAGTGCTTTTTTTTATTTTTTATTTTTTGGGGGGGGTCTTCACTTCAAGAGCTGAGGTAGTGGGGTGCTCATACATAGTTCTTGCCCAGGGTGCTAACTGAACCAGCTACACTTCTGCCCAGATATTCTACCTTGGAGGAATAATATGCAAATTCTGACTGAGCTCCTGTTACTGAATTCACATATTTCCTACTAAATATTTTCATCAATTTATTCAGAAATCTACCCTCTTGAGGGGCATGGCCAAGATGGTGAGCAGTTATCAGCACTGTATTTTTGCTCTGTTTCATTTTAACATCACTGACAAGATTTTTACAGAAAAATTCAAAGAATATCTTTCAAAACTTAATGGATGTATAATTAAACTACTTCTTAGTAACCTACTACAAGAAAAATAAGTTTGAAACCTTGTTATCACTTTTACTGTCAAGAAACTAATTCCCTCAAGATAAGTCACTCTAAAGCCAGTGTACAGGACAATACAGTGAAGAGAGACATGTAGTCTGTACTCAGCAGTGTCAATGAACTTTCTACAAAGATGGATAAACTGGAAAGCAAAATAAACAGCATTAAGGAAGAATGTAAAAAACAGAAGTGCTGAGTGAAGCTCTGTGACACCCGTGCCCTGGCCCAGCAATCAAGGAGCCTCAATTCTCATCACTAACACCAGAGAGGGCATCTCATATATGAGAGGAAAGGATAACAAATACACACAGTAAAGTGCAATTTCCCTTAAGAGCACACAGAGATCACAGTCAGTCCGGGGCTGGTTGCTCACTTGCTCCCCAGGTCCCCAATAAGACTCCCCACTGGCACAGCTATAGGGTTCAGATCTCAGCCTAGTGGGCAAGCTAAAATGTCCAGCACCCTCTCTGCCCAACCAGTGCTTTGTGTCCCTGCCCAAGTAGCTGACACACACACACTTTGAGATAAGAGTTTACACAACCACACAGACACTTCTGGGGAAGGCTGGCACATGTTCTCCAGCTGTGTCCCTTTTTCCAAGACTATATGGTAGTACCAGCTACCACCACTCACTAATAATTATCAACTACTCAAAGGCCCTTAAAAGGGTGTCCAATTATTACTGTGCAATATTATTATCCAATTAGTAGATGTGACTAAACAGTCAAAGTTATTAGAGTGGCTTTGTACAGTTTTAACAAAGGCATGCAAGTACTCTTAAGAGCTTAAATTATCTTTACACAAACCCAGCCACAGTTAAAAGGTTTTAACATATTTAATAATAAATAATTAAAACCACAAGACAATACTTTCTACTACACAGTGCTAGACAAAATAGTTCAGACATCACACAGAAATACTTAAAAGAAATCATTGGTACAGTTCTGACATCACAGAAAAACACTTAGTCTAAACTTTCTAATTCCTAGCTATTGCTACAAGAAAACATACTTCTAAAATAACTTACACTTAGAGAGCATAAGGCCATGCTGAGTTGGATATTCAAGACAAAAATGCTTACTGTCTCTCCCTCAGCAATAGTTTTTAAAATCCCTAACCAACATGTCTGCTGGGCCCTCCTAGATTACATCACTTTTCACACTTGGATTTCCCAGTATACACATTGCATCATTTTTGACACTTAGCCTGGGGTTTCCAGGCCAACAGGCTACATTATTTAGCAAGCTAACACCTGTTCAGGAAGCTACAATGATAAAATACATTTCACATGTACACTCTAGTAATTATTCCTTAAGTTAAAACAATAGAAAGAATGTGCTAGCCCAGTCCAAATGGCTCTGAGCTCTGGAGATCAAAGGGCATACAAGACATAATTTTAATTTCAAAGAACAGATGTGAAATGCTTGACTTAGTTTTCTTTACAGCAGAGGGCAATATTGCCACATTGTTGAAGTTCAACATTTAACAGCCTATTCTTTCATTTAAGAAAACCAGCCTGTATCTTATGTTGATATTTACAAATGATAGAATTATGTATAAAATTATATTTGGCTAGGCTGGCAGCCTTCACTCTTCTCTACCAGTCTTCATGAGCACTTACACAAAAGTTTTCACAAATTTCCAATATAGAAGAGGCAATGACTGATTTCAATGGAAGAATGATTGAGAGTGAGAATAATACTGAATTTCTCCTGCAACAAAACATCTTATTTCAGGGAAAAAATAGAAGATCTAAAAGACAAATCCAGAAGGAACATTAGGATTTATGGCACTCCAGAGAAAGAGGAAGGAGAGAGTATGTATGATTCAATTTCTAAATACTAGGCTGCCTAAGACATTGAACCTGCCTGAATCTCTTTTCTTTGGTATTGACAGGGGATGCAGATCACTTTCCAATACATCAGTGAAGAAAAATCCACTACATCAAGGTCAGTGATACTTCTTTTCCAGCCAAGATAAAGATATTGTTTTAAAAACAGTTTTGACTAATTATCCAGTTAAAATAAAAGAAAACATTATAAGATTTGGCAATGATTATTCAACTTCAGTTATGCCAAAAAGAAATGCATGTGTACCTCTTATAAAGGACTTAAAGAAAAACAATATTAAAGCACAGCAAAAAAAAAAGTCTTCTTACAGAAGGACAAAGGACTTTTAACACTTTGGAGGATGTTTTGGAGTTGATACAGAGAAATAAAATTCTAGAAAAAATGAATGAAAATGGACTGGAGTTTGTCTACATATCTCAAAAGAAATGCAGCAAGAAATTGATGGTTATTTAGTGACAAAAACATTAAAAAACTGAAAGATAAATGAAAAAATACTCCATTCTCATTGTAATATTGGTTCTGAAACATAAAGAAGTGTATGAATAGTAAGGATCATATTTACAAGGTAAATCAATTTTATTTCTTATTTCAAATGTACTTCTTTTAAGTTACATATATAAGTGAAGTTAATTAATTGCAAGTAGGAGCTTAATCAGTCATACCAAACATATCAATATGATGAAGCTTAGGTAAAGAAAGAAACTTTTAAAGTCTTTAATATGGGTTTGTGTTGTGTTACTAAACACAGTATTTGGAATTTAAACTAACAGCAAAAAAGTATGTTAAGTTGCATTCTAATTCATGTAAGCAGTAGTTTTACCAACACAAAAGAAAACACTGGAATGTCACTAAACAATTAATACGTCATTAACACCTTTACTAGCTGAATTCTTAGCACATATTACTAGCATTATTTCAACACAAGTTTTATTGTTGGGTCTCCTTTAAAGATTGATAGAAAGCTTCATATAAAATAATACATAAAAACTTGAGAAAACATCCACATATGAAATGTTGGAGTCATTGTTTTATCTCTAAGCATGTTTAATTAATGTCTTGTTACAATATTTAGTAGTTATTTACTATTTAAAGTAACTTGCTAAGTATTTTAAAATGTAAGTTAAAAATGAATATTCACGATGGTCATAAGGTTATCTCTATATGCAGAGTTTCTGAAAAGATTTTATCTGTATTTGTGGAAGTATTTGAAAGTTTTAAGACTTTCATGTTCTTTTTCCTGATTAGATAACTTTGAAGGGTTAATATTTAAGACTGAAGTGTTTAAATTCACTTGCCTTGTGTGTGGAGTCTTCATGTCCTCCCCGCGGTCGAGTGGCATTCGAAAGACATGTGTAGGGCGTGCCTTCGTTGAAGGTTGAGCATTGAGCTGACACCGTAAAAATCTACTGCCAGTCATTAGCGGACCAGAGTTCCACTGTGGCAACCCCTAACTGGGAAAACAAACAAGGAAAAAAAACAGTCTAGTAAACCATCAAGTAGATAGCGTGAACCAGGAATCCAGGATGCCAAATTAGTTGTTTAAAACACACTCCATCTTTATTCACCAAGTAGTTTTAGCGCTTTCATCTCTTCGAGAGAGACTTCATCGGAAACAAAAATCTTAATTAATTAACACTTTATATAGTATTACCAATTAATGACATCACAAAACCTATAAATATTTAAAGCACTTAATAACTAAGGATACACAAAATAAACGTTTTGAATCTAAAATCTTTAGGAAAAAGACATTCTGTAATGCCTACTTGCATTTTGAAAGTAATCACCCTTTAGTACAAAAAATAAGTATTATTAAAGGTCAGGCAATTAGGATTGCTAGGATGACTTCTAATCAAAAAGACTTGGATATTGAATTTGATGTATTAAAGAAAATGTTTTTAGAGAGAGGATACCCTTTGAATTTAATTAATTCTACCTTACAGGATATATACAATTCATGGGGGCATAAATATTTACCTCTTTTAGGTACAGCTACTGGACCTGATTTATTGGGAGAGAATAGGGGAAATAATAGTTCCATTTTCAGTGGTAACTCCAAAACAGTCTGTGTCCTTACTCACAATATGAGAACACCAGCTATTAAAAGTATTTTTGTGAGAAATTGGAACATATTAAGAACCAATACAGCCATATACAACAAGGTTGGTAGTAAACCAACATTTGTGACCAGGGTGGGTAAAAATATGAAACAATTGTTAGAAAATAAGATAAGTGACAACATCAAGGTAAATGAGGGGACCAGAAGATGTGGTATGTGTCACTATTGTTCCTTCATCAATACTGAACCCATAGTAATATTGAATAATATTATGAAGAGCAGGGTACATTTTAAGCAGGGTAATTGTAACACCAGGGGGGTCATTTATCTTGCAATATGTAATACCTGCAAACAGTTCTATGTGGGGAAAACAGAGCGTCTTTTAAAAAACAGAATTTATGAACATCTTTATGAGATAAGGACAAGTAAAAATACAAATGCATTGTATAAGCACAGTACAGTTTGTAATGGTTTTGATAAGTTTGTGTTTGGTATTTTGGATACAGTCAAGATTGATATTAGAGGTGAGGACTGGAAGAATCATTTGAAAAAGAAAGAAAGCCAGTGGCAGTTCAGATTGGCTTCTATGTACCCTCTGGGCCTTAATGAATCTGTTTCATTGGTACCCTTTTTAATAGAAAGGTCCAACAATTTATGAATTTACTATATATAAAAAATAATTTATTTATATTTTTGCACTTCAGTATTTAGAGGCTTTAATATTGCATATATACTATATTATATTTACAACACATATATTCTTTTACAAATATAAAAAATTATATCTTTATTAGTTGATTGTGGTTTAGACCTTTTGTGCCAATGTCAAAAAAACTTTTTAACAATGGTTTTTAAACTTTATAGGTTTGAAATGCATTTAGTGCTTTAAATATTTATAGGTTTTGTGATGTCATTAATTGGTAATACTATATAAAGTGTTAATTAATTAAGATTTTTGTTTCTGATGAAGTCTCTCTCGAAGAGATGAAAGCGCTAAAACTACTTGGTGAATAAAGATGGAGTGTGTTTTAAACAACTAATTTGGCGTCCTGGATTCCTGGTTCACGCTATCTACTTGATGGTTTACTAGTCTGTTTTTTTCCTTGTTTATGTTACACTTTTTGATGGACCATGGATATTTCCGGGGATCTCGATTTATCTAATGCTGTGCTTGCCGAGGACACAGGTGTGGAACTCAAGGAGCTATGTGGAGAGGTTTCACATTTGAAGGGTGAATTGACTAAGCTTGTGGAGCTTCTAACTCAGACAGATTTTCGTTGTGGGTCCGTTCCTTCCTTCATGGGTGAGCGCGCTGTATTCATACCTCCTGGCTACGTTGGTTATCAGTCCACCAACAATGTAGGATTTCCTATCACGCAACCAAACTTGCAGCAGCAAGTTAGAACTGCTACCAGCAATGGTGAGTGTTCGCGACAGGAAGGTAGCATTGCTGTGTCTACTAGCACAGACAAGAATGGTGACAATGTTGTAATAACTGAACGGAATAGTATTCCCAAAGGTACTGGCCTTTCGCCTATTTTTATAGGGACAGCAACAGTCGCTTGGGTTCCAATAACACCGGGGCTCATTGCAAAACAGGTACTGTTCCTTTGCCAACACCTATTGTTTCGCAACAAGAGGCAAACAACAGATTTGATAAAATATGTTCTAAACAGTATTGTTTCAACAATTCGGACAATACTAATGATAGAGACTATCGACACTCTAATGAAAACAATGACAGAGACAATGTTTCTTTAAAGGAATTCATTTTTTCATTAGAAAAAAGACTTTTCAAATGTAAGAGTTTGGAAATAGATATTTCATATTTTAAACAATGTATTACTTTGAACATTGTTCCTTAGGGGCTGAGAATTTATAAGTTTCCATTTGGTATTAATTATACTGAGGAAATTTTGTCTGATTTTGGTAATTATTTTAATGACATTGGCCTAGGTCTTTTGAGAAAAACTGTGCATTACTACGAAATGGAAAGGGAATGTGTTTTTAAAGAAGTGCAGGATTTGGGCAGTAAAATCAAAAAGGATTTATTGTTTTTACAGTATAGTGCTTTTTATTTTAAGATGTTGGACAGGATAGAAAATAGATGTTTCAATATTTTTCAAAAGAAAAAACGTAAAATTTACAGGGACCAACGAGATTATCAGGATAGAGTGGTTTATGTAAACAAGAATCATAACTTTCAAAACAATAAGTTTAACAAAAGGAAGCCTGTTTACAATTCTAACTATAATCATGAAAGGGATGTGTCTCCACATGGACATAGTTTTATTCATTCCCCCACCCATGGAGAGGAAAACATAGGTTGGTTAAATGGTGAAGGGGAAATGTTACATCATGAAGAGGAGGATTTTCCCACTCTCAGATGCTCAGAAAGACTGGCACAGTTTTATACCAAGGAGGGAGAATACAACAGGAATTATTATCCACAGAAGAGAAAAAAGACCCCCCATCACAGGTATCATTACTAAATAGAGATGTAATAGTTTTTTCTCCTAAAGTTGAAAAAGAGGTAATATTTCAAAAAGCAGGTTTTACCATATAAAATTACTCAGATAGGGTTATCACAGATGTTTATTTTAAACTTTTTTCCAAGGGTATAAAATTTATTCCTACCAACAAAGGGGATTTGGTGGACAATATAGAAGCTTTAAAGTTGTATACTAGGAGGTTGAATTTAGCCATTATTATGGAGTCTACGGACAATAATGACAACTATTTTTCTGGAACTGGCCAAAATACTTTAAATAAAAGGAGTACATATAACCCCCCCCTACATCCCCTTTTGGAAACATATGAAAGACTGGTTATGGAAGATTTGTATGAGGAATTTAGACATAGTAAGTCTAATGAGTGGAATCTAACTAAGGAAGAATATAATTTATTATGTGACTTAAGAAGAGACAACAATATTCGGATTATGGTCCCAGACAAGGGAGGGGGATTGTTATTTTTCGTAGTATGGATTATTCAAATGCTATGTTGGAATTACTGTTTGATGAGAATACTTACAGTCATACTTCCAAAAATCAGATTAATATTTCTTATTCCAGAATTGACAGTTACCTAGATGAATATTTGTTGGAAGGTAGAATCAACCTTAGTGAGTATGAATTCCTATTTAGAAAATTTCCCACCATACCTGTTTACTTTGGTATACCCAAGGTACATAAAGATGTTTCAAACCCCCCTTTTAGACCCATAGTGGCAGCAAGGGGGTCTAAAATACATCCTATAACTATGTTTATTGATTCACATGTACAACATGTAGTGTATAAGACACCCCATTTACTGAAAGATTCTTGGCAATTTTTAAAGAATGTTAAACAAGAATTATTTGAGGACAACTTAATATTTTTAACCATAGATGTTAAAGATTTATTTACATGTATTCCCAAGGATCAGGGTTTGTCTTTATTTGAAGAAGTATTGTTCAAATTTTCTGATTTGGAAAATGACAGAGTGAAGCTTATTTGTGAATTCATGAACATTGTGTTAGACAATCATTTTTTATGGTTTGAGGGGGAATTTTATCAGCAAATTACTGGAGTTCCCATGGGTGCAACTTGTTCACCTGTCTATTCTAATTTGGTTTTACTTGGTTATGAGATTCAACATGTATTTGGGGGCCCTTTTTGGTCCCATATTAAACTATATCTCCGCTACCTTGACGACATATTTATTTTGTGGGGGGGGGGGTGTGGAAGATGAAATATATAGTTTTATTAATCATATCAATTCAAGTACAGATTTTTTGTCTTTTACTTTTCAATACAACGATATAGGTATTAGTTATTTAGATACCTTAATAACTAAGGATACACAAAATAAACGTTTTGAATCTAAAATCTTTAGGAAAAAGACATTCTGTAATGCCTACTTGCATTTTGAAAGTAATCACCCTTTAGTACAAAAAAATAAGTATTATTAAAGGTCAGGCAATTAGGATTGCTAGGATGACTTCTAATCAAAAAGACTTGGATACTGAATTTGATTTATTAAAGAAAATGTTTTTAGAGAGAGGATACCCTTTGAATTTAATTAATTCTACCTTACAGGATATATACAATTCATGGGGGCATAAATATTTACCTCTTTTAGGTACAGCTTCTGGACCTGATTTATTGGGAGAGAATAGGGGAAATAATAGTTCCATTTTCAGTGGTAACTCCAAAACAGTCTGTGTCCTTACTCACAATATGAGAACACCAGCTATTAAAGGTATTTTTGTGAGAAATTGGAACATATTAAGAACCAATACAGCCATATACAACAAGGTTGGTAGTAAACCAACATTTGTGACCAGGGTGGGTAAAAATATGAAACAATTGTTAGAAAATAAGATAAATGACAACATCAAGGTAAATGAGGGGACCAGAAGATGTGGTATGTGTCACTATTGTTCCTTCATCAATACTGAACCCATAGTAATATTGAATAATATTATGAAGAGCAGGGTACATTTTAAGCAGGGTAATTGTAACACCAGGGGGGTCATTTATCTTGCAATATGTAATACCTGCAAACAGTTCTATGTGGGGAAAACAGAGCGTCTTTTAAAAAACAGAATTTATGAACATCTTTATGAGATAAGGACAAGTAAAAATACAAATGCATTGTATAAGCACAGTACAGTTTGTAATGGTTTTGATAAGTTTGTGTTTGGTATTTTGGATACAGTCAAGATTGATATTAGAGGTGGGGACTGGAAGAATCATTTGAAAAAGAAAGAAAGCCAGTGGCAGTTCAGATTGGCTTCTATGCACCCTCTGGGCCTTAATGAATCTGTTTCATTGGTACCCTTTTTAATAGAAAGGTCCAACAAGTTATGAATTTATGAATTTACTATATATAAAAAATAATTTATTTATATTTTTGCACTTCAGTATTTAGAGGCTTTAATATTGCATATATACTATATTATATTTACAACACATATATTCTTATACAAATATAAAACTTTATATCTTTATTAGTTGATTGTGGTTTAGACCTTTTGTGCCAATGTCAAAAAAACTTTTTAACAATGTTTTTTAAACTTTATAGGTTTGAAATGCATTTAGTGCTTTAAATATTTATAGGTTTAGTGATGTCGTTAATTGGTAATACTATATAAAGTGTTAATTAATTAAGATTTTAGTTTCTGATGAAGTCTCTCTCGAAGAGATGAAAGTGCTAAAACTACTTGGTGAATAAAGATGGAGTGTGTTTTAAACAACTAATTTGGCGTCCTGGATTCCTGGTTCACGCTACCTAACTGGGAAAAGCCAAAAGAAGAAGAAGAACAACATGCCACAAGTGTTTCTGTGCATATAAATAAAGCTAAACAAACTATTTTTGCACTTTTGACATAATTTAGCTGTAAAAGAAGCTATTTAGTGGTGCGAGTACATTGTGAGTCATTATAAGAGATGATTGGAACAGTGATAACTAGTCTGACTTATTTAAAATGAAATGGGACCAAAGTAACACTTTCTTTCATTAACATATAGACATATAGAAGGGCTTTCTTAAAATGATTCCTATCAAGATAGGGAACATACATGCACAAAGCAGAAGCATGACCTAGGTGTAGTTAGTTTAATGGGGAGGTGAGATGTAGTTTTTTGATTTTATCAACAATCTATGAATATGTTATTCCATGGTAGAATGTTTTAAGGTTGTATTGTTCGATGTTAGTAAATTATCACTAAAGAATCATTTAATTCTGTCATGCTCTGGTTTTAGATCTAAAAGAAGAGGCACTTTCACTGTATAGAAGAATTCCCCAATTATGCCTAATGTAATGGATACTTATGTTGATAAAAACAGTATGTTAAGCATTGCTGTAATTGAATGGAATAGGAAAATATATACTTTGGTAAACTCTTACTGGATTCTAGTGCTAGGACCTAAAGATGCAAAACATTATCTAAACGAAATTGCCTATTATATGAAAGGTGAGATCTTAATGGCTGGTGATTTTAACTGTATCTTATCTGATAAGGACACCGCTCTTAATAAGAAACCTAAAATCACGTCATCACTTAAACACTTATTAAATTTTGTAAAACTTATGAACATAAAGGATATACATAAACTAAGAAAAGTAAATTCACTTCAATACACCCATTATTCTTATAGATATGGAGCTCAGGCAAATATTGTCAAGGTTTATGTTACAAGCAATTCCATTTCAAATATAATTCTAAAGCATTCTCTAGAGTCCCCTTGCTCCTCTATCTGTATAAAACTTTCATTTAGTGTGTCACTGCTGTTTTTCTCCTGTGAGAAACATTTCTGTGGCGTTTTCTACTTAAAATAGTGTAGCTAGTAGCTGTAGCATAACACAGTTTAGGTTTGCTGTCTCTGGGCCAGTTTGTTTGCAGTGGCTGTTTGTTCTGAACACGTTGCAGGCCATCTTGGATTAGCAGAAGCCTTTCTTCACTTTGTGACAGGATTGTATTGATTAGCCATTGGCTGATAAAAGTTGGCTGGTCTAGGGCTTGGAGTAAGCACTCATAGGTTCTTTTGATCTTTATTTTAAGTTGTTTCAGGTTGTACCATCTGGTATTTAAGCCCTTCCTGTGAGAGGATTTCTGTTTATTCACACTGAGCTGAACAGAGGAGGGGCACTGACCACAACTCTGATCTGTGATATATAGCAATAAGTACCCTGTTCTTTGCGTATTTGTACTAGTTATTGCTTATTCTAACCATTTATAACACTTTTTATTGTCTGCTGCCTATTATTTTTACTGTATTTTATTGCTATAAACTAATCTGCATTATTGTACTGAAATTGTCTGCCTTACAGGGCCTGTTAAATCACTTTTGTTACCGTCACACTGTTTGTAAAGCTTTTTTAGCTAGTTTCACTGTGTGACATGTATCAACTGGAAATGTTCTCCATTTGTTAAGCATCTGTTTGTTTGTTCTGCTTTCCTGCCAAGGAGTGTATCATATAACTGATTGTTTGCAGTTAAATGCATTATAAAGAGTCTCCTTGCTCCTTTACCCATGCAGACGGACAATAGAGGTATAACTGCTGAATCCTACACAAATGCACTTTATAAGCACTTACACGAGTGCATGGATCATGCTATCCCTAATAGAACCAAGATGTTATCCTCCAAAAAAAGGAAGCCAATCTGGTGGTCCTCTGCCATAAACAAACTCTACAACAGAAGAAAGAAACTGTTGCAAAAAAGAGTAAAATTCCATGACTGGAGGAACTCCCTTGTCAACCTCAGTAAGAAGCTGAAATCCCTCATAAAATCCACCAAAGCTAGTTACGAAAACAAAATTGCCACTGACTCTAAAGACAACCACAAAGCATTCTATACCTATGTCAAGAATCTCAATGGGAACATTCAGATCTGCTCTGAGTTACAGCACAATGGCACTAAATATACAGAACCAACTGATATTGCCAACATCCTAGCAGATAGGTTCAGTGCTAACTTTACCCCCCACTCACCCCATAGAGGGCCCATCTCTATACCGAAAGAATGCAAAGTTCCTATAATCACAGCTGCACAGGTAAAACCACACTCTCCAAAGCCAAGAAAACAGCATCCATGGGACCTGACAATATCACAGGCTGCATTCTACATGAACTACAGAATGAACTGGCACCCTACCTAAGTACCATGTTCAATCATAGCCTCACCTCAGGCTTTGTACCCGCTGAATGGCTCACAGCGACGGTTAACCCACTCCACAAAGGTGGAGCCACGACGGACCCCGGGAACTACTGCCCCATTAGACTGACGAGCCTGGTCTGCAAGGCCATGGAACGTATCATTGTGAAACTCATAAACAAAGACATTGGTAATCTCCAAACTCTGGACCCTACCCAGTTTGGATTTGTAAAAGGCAGATCATGTCTCCTAAACCTGACTGACTTCTTTGAAGCAGTCACCAAAGCCATAGATGAGGGTAAAATGGTTCACACAGCTTATCTAGATCTCGCCAAGGCTTTCAACACCATCCCCCACTCTGGAATTATAGATAAGCTCACTAAACTAGGTATAAATCCCTATGTCACAACATGGGTTGCCAACTGGCTCATGGACAGAACCCACACTGTGAAAGTAGCGGATTCCAAATCTGACTTCAGACCAGTGACAAGTGGAGTACCACAGGGTTCAGTCCTGGGTCCTCTCCTGTTTGGTATCAACTTCTCTGAAGTGCAGGCTAACACAGAAGGTATTTGGCTAACAAAGTTTGCAGATGACTGCAAACTAGGAGCCATAATCGAAACTCCTAACGATGTGGACAAACTACAAAAGGGCCTCACTGAGACAGATACCTGATGTCAAAGCCATGGCCTGAAGCTCAATGCCAAAATGTGTATTGCCATCCCCTTTAGTAAAAACTATGTACCCATGAACTACCACATAGCTGGTAGTCTACTTAATGCCAAAAATGTGATAAGAGACCTTGGGGCACAGGTGGACAGTAGTCTCTCCTTTGATAATCACATCGCCACAGTGGTCAGGAAATCCTTCTATGTGGCTCATCTCATCACAAAAAGATTCTCATCCAGAAAAAAAGAGGCCATTGTTCCCCTCTACTCATCACTCATTAGACCCATTATAGAGTACAACGCCCCTTTTGGTATGTACCTCACAAGACATCTACAACAACTGGAAAGACCACAGAAATACCTCACAAAGGGGATTACTGGCTTCAAACAGATGCCCTACGCAGACCGTCTCAAAAAACTACAGCTTTACTCCATCGCATATCACCTACTCAGGGGCGATCTCTGCCTAACATACAAAGCTATGTCAAACCCAGAGCTGTTGGACATGCTCCACCTAAAGAAATCTCAATCCCTCTGAGCTACACGCTCTAGGGACCTAAACCTTGTCACCACAATAAACAGAACATGCTGGAGGGATAGATTCCTGTCTCAGAGACTTCCCATACTCTGGAACAGACTACCTATCTATGTCAAACAGATCTCCTCATTAGCACTCTTCAAGAAAAATCTTGATGATTGGATGGGAAATGAGAAATTCTCCCCAGGGATCACTTCTGTGGCTCTGCTCGACAGGGGCACAGGAAAATAATTTTCTTGGGTGGCGAAAGCCAGGGTACATTTTTTGGCTAGGTTTATATAGGCCCTAGGGCCAATAGCCTAGTACCTACCTATGAACCTATTTAGTATCTTACTGCTGTTTTTCTGCTGTGATAAACATTTTTGTAGTGTTTTCTGCCTAAAATAGTGTAGCTAGTAGCTCTAGTATAGTTTCCACCCTCTCTCCTTACTGGTGTCTTGTTCTTATACTTGGTGGCTTTGCAGTTGCCCACCTCTACTGTATATTTAATCTGGGACATCCCTCCCAGTCCAGTGTCATTAGCTCATTCTACCTAATATGGAGAGAACATTTTGGAATGGGAAGGCCAACACCCTTAGTTTCTTAACCTTGAATTATCTCCTTTCTCCCTTTCCACTTTACTAAAAAAAAAAAAAAAAAAAAAAAAAAAACTTTATTCAGCTGCTTTTACAGTATTTGTGTTTCCTCCTCCTACTCTATTACTTCATCTTGGTTTTTTCTGCTACTTGTTCTCTAAAGTGTTCAATTGCATCTTCTCTGCTGTATTTATAACTGGTTGTTTTAGCCTGTTTAAATTTTAAAGTAATAAAAAATAGTAAGAATGGAGCAAAAGCGGAGATATAAAAATGATGTTTTATTCTACGATACGTAGAATAAAACATCATTTTTATATCTCCGCTTTTGCTCCGTTCTTACTATTTTTTATTACTTTGGACTTTGTAGAAGTACAGTTACGGAGCATTTACCTGGTTTGATAGCAGTGAACCTTTTGTTTTTGATTGTTTAAATTTTAAGCTTTATTCTAAGCCTCTTAGTTTTGGTTTAAGCACTTGAGCTTTAGGCCTACTCCTGAGCTCTCTCTGGCCTGTCTCCCTTAGATTCTGACAAATATGGATGGACAATTTCCTGCAGTTTCTCCTGCCAGCCTAGTTTATATGGGCATCCTGAGACAGTGTAGCAACTGGTTTTTGTACATGGACAACCATTTACTACTACCACCTAGGAACACAATTTGTGAGAGATGCAATTACATAAATAAACTAGAGTCTGTGCTCTCTCCCTCACAAGCCAGTCTATCTGGCACTGAGAAGGTTGTCAACACAATCACTACACCTCAAACACCACCCCCAACTACACAACACACACCCACATATGCGGAGGTTCTCAAAAAAAAAAAAAAACTCAAACAAAGGAGACCTCAGAGGCAAAAACAAATGAGAACTCCAATACACTCTACACCACATACAATGCATAGTCCATGCACCCACTAAGGCCTAACCATAAACCCAAAATATTAGTCATAGGAGACTCCATTGTAAGACAAACAGATGTGCCTCTCGCCAGGCTGGATAAGGAGAAAGTCATGGTTAGTTGCTTGTCAGGTGCCAGAATCTCCCATATCACACATGCACTCAAGTATTTCAACAACAGGTACTGTTATGACTCTGCCATAGCCGATGCTGTTGTGAACAACTTGAGACATATCTCCCTGGCCTATACGAAGAGAGACATGATTGATCTCACTGAATATGTGTCCCAGGTAGGTATGTCCCTATCCTTAAGCAGTATTCTGTTGTCACCCAGAATGATGCCTCAATACAAACAGAAAATGATTGACTTTAACAATTGGCTTAGTTTCTGGTGTTCTTCCAAAGGGATCCAGTACCTGACAGCCTGGGAAGATATGATCAACATACCATGATGCTTTGCTGGAGATGGACTGCATCTGTATCACTTGGGCTTCAGGCTTCTGGCAGAGGCCTTTGCCTCCCCCATAGTGCCTTTTTAGGAAAAGTCATGAGGTCAATGCTACCAACATAAAAATTTCAACAAAATGCAAATTAAAGGTCATGCTGCTAAACGGTAGGCACCTAAACATGAAATTGCACTCATTGCAAGCATTCTTAACCCTGGTAGATGCTGACATTTGTGCAGTCACAGAAACCTGGTTTAAAGCTGCGGAGAGCACCCCAGCCTTACCTGGTTACTCATCCTATCATTCATTCAGACCCCAAAATGTGAGCAGCAAAGCCAAAGGAGGTGGAGTTTCAATATATATTAAAGACACACACCTCCAGGCTGGTCAAACAGTATGACACACAGGAGACATCCCAGGTGAAGTTAACCATTGACAAGACCCCTATTCAAATTATAGCTAGCTACAGGCCCCCACATTTGACTCAGGATGCCCACTCCACCTCTCTGGACCTCTTCAAATCTATCAAGATTCAACCCTTTCCCCTGATCCTGGGTGACTTTAATTACCCAATCATAGACTGGAAAAACTACTCATGCCAAAACACAAATGCCCAGAAATTCCTCGATTTTATCAGTATAAGTGCCTTGGAACAGCTAGCTGATACCACCACAAGAGGTGATAATATCTTGGACTTGGTATTAACCAACATGAGTAACCACTGCAGCACCCCTACGGTATTATCCTGTCTGGTAAAATCTGATCATAAAGGGGTCACTTTTGAAATCATCATCTCACTTGACCCCCCCTGTAGCTAGGGTCAAACAAAAAAATTCTCCAAAGTTGATTACAACTTCCTGAAGAATGGTATAAACAGCTTCACAGCCCCCTTCCCCACTGTAGGAACTGGCACCAATGTCCAAATCTACACTAAAGTACTATAGGTTCATAGGTTGATATTAAGCTATCGGCCCTAGGGCCTATACAAGCCTAGCCATAACAATTCCCTGGCTGTTTCTTCCCACACTAATTACTTCTCTGGACCCCTTTCTAGCAGGATGACTAACGTGATCCCCAGGGTGAATTTCCTTTCTCCCATCCAACAAAGCCATACAATATATGTATGCATATATTGTATAGCTTTGTTTATAAGTAGGTATGTGTGTATGTACATACATATGTGTATATGTATGTATACTTAATTTCGGTAAGTTAACTCACCTAGTTATTATTGGAATCAATTGCAATGTAAATTTAGGCATCAGTGCATGGCATCTGGTAGACAAACTGAGCACCCAAGACATGTTTCATCTCTCAGCCCCCCAGAATAAACTTTTGCATGCCACACCCCCCTTTTAGAGGTACACAGGACCAACAATTAGTGGGGCTGATGAACTTTGCATGCAAAGTGACCCCTGTGGGGCATTCATTTATGAGGCATTTGGCTGCTAAAGGGTCTGGGTGCACAAGGCCACACTACCAGATTAGGGCCTCACAGGGCATGAAGGGGTGGCTGCATTTCTTATTAAATTACAATGGGACAGCAATTTGGCAGGAGAGAGACAACCAACTACTGCTTCAGTGTTTACAGATGCAGCAAGGGGAACTGGCTTTTGGGGTTATTTTTAAGATTAGTGGTTCAGTGCTGACTCAAGTGAAAAGTAAGTTTAAACATTTCAATTGCAGAGATGGATTTTTTCCCAGTAGTGGTTGCACTGGAAATATGGGGTGTGCAAATGAAAGATAGAGTTGGTTGGCTTTACTCGGCGACTGTGGGTTCTACTCCCACAGTATATAGATGCATTGCTGATACTGTACTGTATTGTACTTTGGTTCAGCACGGCATGGCCGACTCATGTGAAAAATAAGTTCTGCATTTCAATTACTGAAATGGAATTTTTTTCCAGTAGTGGTTGCATTGGAAATATGGAGTGTGCAAATGAAAGATAGAGTAGTTTGGCTTCCCTCTGACAACAATAGTGTAGTACACATAGTCAATAATCCGCTGGGGGGAAGGGAGTGGTAGGTAGGATGATGAGATATTTTACTTTTAAGTGTTTAACATTAAATGCCACAATGAAGGCACAACACATTCCAGGCATTGATAACTCATTGGCAGATTCCCTTTCTCATTTGCAGTGGTCTCGTTTCTGGATGTTGGCTCCAAATGCAAATCCCTCTCCGGTTTGAGTGCTGGATCATTTATGGGCAGATGAGAATGGTGGCTAATGTGTAATGCTCTCAGTGGAAAGACAAGGGTAAGGGACAATAAATGCATACAACAATTCTTGCAGACTAGATTATCCAGAGGCTGGGAACAAGTATGGCCAATTCCACCTTACCAAGTCAGGGGCTTACATTTTGGTAATGAAAGAGAGGTTGGACTTTTGGAAGGGCAAAAAGCACATTTTCAGCTCTGAATTGGTTTCATCAGGCCTTGGGTCTGAAGGATTTAGTTAACACATTTCAGGTACAAACAATGTTTAAGGGCTGGGTGTAACAAACACCCAAGAGGCCTAATAAAAGGTACTCCATAGGTCCAGTGGTGTTATGTAAGCTGTGGCTTGCAGTTTCAAATGCTTGTTTTTCTTCTTATGAGGTAGCATTATTTAGGGCTGCTGTTCTGCTGGCATTTTGTGGGGCATTTAGATGGTCTGAAATTATTCAACCAAACAAGAAGAAAGGTCAATGGACAGTTTTACCAGTGGCACATGTACATTTGCTGGGGGAGGACACTTGGGTTTATGTGGCTAAATCCAAAATGGATCAAGAAGGCAAAGGTCAGTGGGTAAGAGTGGTTACCCCAAAGGGTTTGGCATGGGACTAGACTAAAGTGCTACTAGAGTACCGCAACTATAGGGGTAGGTCAGATGGTCCATTCTTTTGTCATCAGCAAGGTGAATCTCTGACACAGTATCAGGTGAAAGCAGTTTTAAAGGAAGCAATCAAGTTGAGTGGCCTAGACTCAGATAAATATACATATATGATCATTTATATAGCTGCATGGAATCAGAAATACCTGACAGGACAAAATCATCCTCTGCAAGGAAGAATAAAGCTGTCTGGTGGACATCTGCAATAAATGAACTATATAACAAAAGGAAACAGTTGCTGTCCAGGACCAAGAAGGAGCAGGTGCCCAATTGGAAGCAATTTCTCCTTAGCCTGAACAAGCAAATAAGAGCACTAGTGAAATCCTCTAAAGCCAAATTTGAGTCCAAGTTGGTCATATCTACTTGAGGCAATCATAAGGTCTTCTTCACATATGCCAGCAGTCTCAAAGGAAGCACCCAGATCTGTTCAGAACTGTTGGTCAAGGATACTACATACACAAATGCTGTAGATATAGCCACTCTACTGGCTGACAGATTCAGTGAAATCTTCTACCCTCTGTCTGCCCATCAGTAAATCAGGACATCCCCAGTACCTGCCACCCACCCCTTATCTCTAGGGAACAGGTTATTACTGCTCTCTCAAAGGCAAAAAAGTACAGCCTCCATGGGACCCGATAACATCCCAGACTGCATCCTTCATGAACTCAGGCATGAACTTGCAGCACCATTAGGCACCCTATTCAACCAAAGCCTGAATAGTGTCTTTGTCCCAGCTGAGTGCAGGACAGCCACTGTCATCCCTTTACACAAAGGTGGAGCAGTCACTGATCTAGGAAATTATAGATCCATCAGCCTATCCTGATCTGCAAGGCCATGGAACGGATTATCATGGACCTCATTAACAGGGACATTGGCAACCTCTAAACACTTGACCCTACACAGTTTGGCTTTGTCAAGGGGAGGTCATGTCTGTTAAATCTGTTTGACTTCTTTGAGACAGTCACCAAAGCCATGGATGAGGGGAATATGGTGCACACCACCTACCTTGACTTGGCCAAAGCCTTCAACACTATTCCCCACTTGGGCATAGTAGATAAACTCTCTTAACTAGGCATCAATCGATATGTCACCAGATAGGTAGCAAACTGGATCACTGATAGAACCCATCTAATCAAAATAGGGGAAGCCACGTCAAGCAGTAGACCAGTAATGAGTGACGTACCCCAGGGATCATACTTGGGGCCCCAGTTATTTGGGATATACTTCTCTGAGGGGCTGGACAAAACCAGTGGACTATGGCTGAACAAGTTTGCAGATGACTGCAAGCTGGGTACATTCATCAATTCCCAAAGTTATGCGGACGTCCTCCAAGAGGGTCACAACCAAACAAATGACTGGTGCCAGAAACATGGCCTCAAGCTGAATTCCAAAAAATGCATCATCATCCCCTTTGGGGAGAGTGATGTCCCCACATATTATCACATTAATAATAATGTCCTAAGTGCATAATCAGCAGTGAGGGATTTGGGCACCCAGGTTGATAGCAACCTGACTTTTGACCACCATGTTGCTTCCATTGTACGGAAAGCTTTCTACATGGCCCACCTCATAAGTAAGGGTATCTCCTCCAGGAACAAAGGGGTCATAACATCCCTGTATTCTTCCCTTATAAGGCCAATTATTGCATGCAACACCCCATTTGGCATGTACCTCACAAAGCACATGCAGCAGCTGGAGAGACCACAGAGGTTCCTCACCAGGGGAATCCAGGGCCTCAAACATCTATCCTATACAGATAGACTAAAAGCCTTGTCCCTCTACTCAGTTTCATACAGACTCCTCAGAGGTGACCACTATCTGGCATACAAAGCAATATCAGACCCCACCTTGA
The DNA here is from genome assembly GCF_019279795.1 of Protopterus annectens. NCBI lineage: Eukaryota > Metazoa > Chordata > Ceratodontiformes > Protopteridae > Protopterus > Protopterus annectens. The sequence goes on along the minus strand of NC_056735.1, from coordinate 153,795,814 downwards.
TGGGATTGTGGCATATCCGCAAGTCGAGCTCCACTTGAGCAACCCTTATGCGTGACCTTAACCTGGTCTGTGATATCAATAGGACTTGTTGGTGGGACAGATTTGTGTTCCAGAGATTCCCCCATCTGTGTAATAGACTCCCTCTCCACATCAAGCAGAGTACCTCATTATCCCTTTTTAAGCTCAACCTGGATAATTGGGTGGGAAACAAAAAAATACACCCCTGGGATTCCACCTGTGTCCCTGCTGGACAGAAGTTTTGGGTGCTGACTTGTTTAAACATGGGCCAAACTCTTGGCTAGGCTTATAAGGGTCTTAGAGCCAATAGCCTAGTAACTTCCTATGGTCCTATAACAAAAGTTTCCATAATGTCATGTACATTATCAGATTACAGTGCTATTGTATTCAACATTATCTTAAGAAATGATGTCTTAATTCATCATAAAAGACTACCAACATACTTTGCTAAAATAAAAGGATTTAAAGAGTGGTATGTAAATGTGATCAAGATCTTTACAGAAGTGAATACAAATGGTGAAGTAAATTATATCATCCTTTGGGACTCACTAAAGGCTTGCTTAAATGGTAGAGTTACATGCTGGTATATGAATGAAACCAAAGAATGGGATAAAGAATTAAATACATTATAAACTAAAATTGATAAAATAAAGTTAGACCTAAAACAAATAACACTATTAGTCAGTCTGAATTAAAAAAATCTGATTACAAAATACATTGAAATTCTAAACCATGAAGTGTCAATAAACCTGGAAAAACTAAAACTTCAAATGTATTCAGTGAAACTATCAAGCTTACATAAACTTGATATTAGATCTAAGAAAATGAACAGACCAAATCACATTAAAAATTAATTCCGACTAAATAACAAAAAAAGGAAAACAAATATTAAGGGTATTCTTTTTTTTTTTAAAACAAGTTTATTGTTTTAACATATAAGAGAAATATCATAACAATTTTATACAAATAATTAAAAATAGGTATTATTATAATATTCAACAAAACAACTAAAGTATTTACAAAGACATCCACTACAATCAGATCAATTAATTAAACTAAAATACTGTGCTATTGAAATTAGAATTTTTTTAACAAATTTTGTAAATTATCCCATACAATAAAATGTGATGTTTTTCTAGTTGTTCTCATTCTAATTGTGCTTATTTCCATATGACACATTATATTCATAACATTTTTAAATTCATTGAACGAAGGAGGTGTATCTGAAATCCAATTTCTAGTTATTATTTTCCTAGCCACTACTAGGATAGACCATAACAAGGGAAGCTTAATCTTTTTAACACATTGAGGTACAGGTGTGTTGAATAATATAAGAGACTTAGAAATAATGAAATTATCTGTAAAAGAGCCTGCAAAAATTCATTAATTGACTTCCAGTATTCTTTCAACTTCATACAGTCATAAAACATATGAGCCCAGTCAGCATTAATTTCTACATTACATCTCTTACATAGATTATCTTTATTATTAATTTTATTCATCATCAAAGGTGTATAAAAGATCTATGTAAAAATTTCCATGTATAAAGTCTCCAGACAATAGAAGATGTAGTTCTATAAGCAGATTCCAATATATATTGTTTATCTTGTTGAGTTGGTGGGTCCCCATTAATAGAGGTGAAATAATTCCAGTATGAATCTACATTGTAAAAGTTTCTTGTCTGATAATTTTATGTATATATGAAAGTTTACCTTTATCAGAAACTTTATGCTGTAAATTTATTATCAAGTAATCAATCAGTTTTGGAATAGATTCTTTAACTGTTATAGACATTAGATCTATTCTATCAATGAGATGTTGTCTAAAGATCTGAACCTCTAACCAGCAAGTTTCTCTTAGATCAAATTCTTGTTTTAAGAAATCTAGATTTTTAACTTTATTATCAGATATCAGCTGATACCAGTACTTTAGATTATTATCTATAGCTAAATGAGCTCCTTCAGAAGTAGATGACATAAGCATGCCCTGAGTATAAATTATAGGGAATACAATAAAATTCCATTCCCTATACTTAGGGTGCATGAATATAAAGTTACGATAACTAATAATAATATTTAATGGGTAACAGACCATATGTTTAGGTGTAATAGGTGAAGTACAAAATTCCTTTAGCAACCACAACATGGAGTTATTTATAATCATATTTTTATGTGTTAAGGAGATTTTCATGAAGTGCATACTAATTAGCTCCCAATAATCTTTCCATTTTGCGACATATGACCGATCTATTAATAAAGTAATAACTTTTATAATAGAAGAGATAATATATAAATTAAAGTCTGGAAAAGAAATACCCCTTGAGACCAGCTATTAGTATGTTTCTTTAATGCAATCCTAGGTCTATTAGGTGCCCATAAGAAATTTAACATTAGTGTATTCAGTTTCTTGATAGTTATTTTTGTAGGTGAAAGTATTATTGATTGTATTAAGTATAAAATCTTGGGGAATATTATCATTTTAATAATTGTAAGTCTCTCCTCCATAGTAAAAACATATTATTCCAGGTATTAAAAAGATTTTGTATATTAAGAAAACAGGTATTATAGTTATTATATATAATAGATTTAATATCTTTAGATAGTATTATACCTAAATAAGTTATCTGACCTGAGTTGGGTACATATTTAGTAAAATCACTAATGAGAGTATTTTTTGTGTATATATAGGTAGTATTTTAGTTTTTTCTTCATTGAATATTAAACCAGAAATACTTTTAAAATTCATCATTTTATCAAATAAAGACTGCATAGAAGAATTAGATCCTGCTGATGTAATTAGAACATCATCTGCAAAAGTTGAATTTTTGATGTTGTATTTTCTTCTATTTCAAAACCCTCTATGTCAGTACTGTTTCTAATCAAATTAGCCCAAGGCTCCATTACTAAAGTGAATAATAGTGGAGAAAGTGGACATCCTTGCTTTGTACCTTTAAGAATGGGTATTTTTGTGAAACATATGTTCCTACCTTAATATAAGCCAGCGTTCCTTTGTATAAATGCTCAATTAAATTTACAAATGCATCAGAGAAATTTGTGCACTTCAGTAAGGTAAACAGATAGTCCCAACTTACTGAATCAAATGCTGAACCTATATCAAGACTAATAAGTGTTAAATCTTTCTTTTTCCTATTTGCAAAATCAATTAATGTTAAAGTTCTTCTTATATTATCAAAAGTATTTCTATTTACAATGAAGCCCGTCTGATCTATGTCTATAATGCCGGGGATAATTGTCTTCAATCTATCAGCAAAAATACTCATAAACATTTTATAATCAACATTAAGTAATGAGATGGGTCGATATGAAGAACATCTAGTTGGATCTTTATTAGGTTTTAAAATTGGTGAAATAAATGTATATTGCCAAGATGGGGGGGGTTATTAACTCAGTTTGGGCCAGAATAAAAACCTTATGTATTAATGAATATGTAGTTTTAGAAAGGATTTTATATATCTCTGGTATAATACCATCATTACCCAGTGCTTTGTTTGATTTAAGCTTATTTATTTGTGTAATAACTTCTGTATATGAAATACTCATGTCCAATAGTTTAATCTGTTGTTTATTAAGCTTTTTATTCATGTTTGTGGTTATAAACTCCTTTATTTTATCTTTAGGTTCCATGTTAATGTTGTTATGGTTAATCTTGTGAAAGTGATTTCTAAATTCATCCAGTATTTCTGGTATACTAGAAACATTCTTCTTTTTCCTTAGAGAAAAGATTTCTTTGATATGGTTTTGTTTATTCAATCTTTTGTTTTATTTTTAAGTCTATGTAAGTATTTGGGGCTTATTGAATAAGACAAAACTTGTATTCTCTAAAGTTATTTTAACTTTATGAGTTAAAATTTCTTTGTATTTCTCATTTAGTTTGTTTATTTCTTCAATAACTTTCTTGTCCATAATATTTTCTTTATTATTATGTTTATAAGAGTCTAGTTTACTTTGAATATCTAACAATTCCTTATCCCAAGATTTCCTTTTGTTATTATACCATCTGATACTTTGTCCATATAGATATGATTTTAAGGCATCCCAAACATAGACAATGGAGACTTCAGGAGTATTATTTATGTCTAGAAAATGTTGTACTTCTGAAAGTATATATTCTTTATAGTCGTTTAGCTGAGTTAAGTATGCTGGTATCCTTTTGATCTGAACATTATGAGTATTTTTTATCATGAATTCAAAAACAATTGAGTTATGATCAGATATAGGACATGAAATGATTTTGGAATTAATTAAATCTGTTACCATCTGGTTAGAAATAAAGACCCTATCTATTTTTGAATAAGTTTTGTATCTGTTAGAAAAAAAGGTGTATGGTAATGATTTTGACTCTATCTGATTATTAATATCATTCAAATGATAAGAATTAGCAAAATCATTTAAATGTTTTGCATTAGATGTAATTCTTCTTTTCTTTATAGTGGTAGTATCACTTTCATGTAGTATACAATTAAAATCACCAGCTAAAATAATATCCCTATAGAGAATGATATGATCTTATCAATATGATGTTTCACTGTATTAATACCAATTCCAGGTATCCAGTATACATTAATTAAAGTGTAAGTCTTCCCATTAATTTGTATTGTAACCATACAAAACATTCCTTTGTCATCCTGATAAGACTTAATGGTTTTAGGAATGGGCATACTTTTATTCCATAAAATAGCCACTCCTCTTTTTCTGAGTGTGCTCTGAACTAACCAATACTGCATACTTATTAGTGGCTAGTTTATCAATATCTTTTTTTCAAGAGACGGGTTTCTTGCAGGAAGACTAGATTGGCCTTGTGTAGATTAATGTATCTTATTAGGCTTGCCCTTTTACACGGATTATTCAATCCATTAATGTTTAAAGAAATTCCTTTTAAAGATGTCATTTGGCATTTTTAAAACTCAAGAATCTTATGATCGAAATAACAAATAACAAGATAAATAATGTTACATCTCCTCTTTTAGGTGTACCTTTAAATATAGCTGTATTTATTAAATCTCTTATGGGATTTTGTATAGGATTCAATTTTGTTTGTAGTGACAATGAGTGTACAAAATATATTGTGGATGTCAAAACTATATACATATAACAATGAACAAGTGAAAATAATGTAAGGATTAAACCTTGCATCCCGCCTGGAGTTGAAAACTCCAACTTAGAGCAGTATTTACTACTCAAGTTAACCCCCTACCCTAAGCAGCAGTACCTCAGCTACCACCTTATCAATTTAATACTAGTTATATTTAACTGAGGTTAACAGTTTTCAATTCAATTATCTATCAAGACAAAACTACACATTTGGTAAAACAGCATCATATAAACTAAAATAAACTTTTTTTTTTTTTTTTTTTTTTTTTTAAACTGTTCATACTATTATATAGATCTATGTAATATATAACACTTGGATTCTAATAGCATTCAAATAATCTTAATGTTAGAAATCAAGAGGAGAGAAAATTATGTTCTAACATTCATTTAAATCAAAAACTTTGGCTAATATGATTCAGACATTACATGCATTAAGATGCATCTATTTTCTGTCATGTGAATTCTATCAACAGCTTCCAAAAATCTTGAATTGTTTGTATATGAGCATTTACTTAAACTCATTATTGTCAATAGAGTAAAATATTGTATTCATAAAAATTATTATAAATCATATTGCATAGTTATGCAGATTCTCAGAAACACCTGCGTTATTACCTAAAAAAAAAAAAAAAAGCCATCACACACATAAACACAGACACACACACATACATACACACACACACATATACACACACACACACACACACACACACACACACACACACACACACACACACACACACACACACACACACACACACACACACACACACACACACACACACACACACACACACACACACACACACACACATATATATATATATATATATATATATGATCTCACTGAGTTGTGTGTTAGTAGAGCACTATCCTACTTGCTGTCCCTAGAATAAATCTGTCTGCTTTATACAAAATAATGCACAGCAAACACATATTAGTAACCAGATTTTACAATCATGCTAACCTACTGCTTTAAAATATATCACATGACATTTCTTCCAGAATAGAGTTATAAGATTATTTATGCTTGCCAATCAGATGAATTAAATGAGTTATAGTAAAGTATATGTTTGGGACACAAACTCTTGGCTAGGCTTATAAGGGTCTTAGAGCCAATAGCCTAGTAACTTCCTATGGTCCTATAACAAAAGTTTCCATAATGTCATGTACATTATCAGATTACAGTGCTATTGTATTCAACATTATCTTAAGAAATGATGTCTTAAGTAGATTTTCAAAAACATTTAAATAAATGTTTCATTTTTTATGCCTTCTAAAATAAGACATTTACTTACTACAAGAAACTACATCATTTAAACTCATTATAACTGACATATTTTATGAACAGAGTATTTTTCCTGAATCTGTGGTGTGTCAGTGTGATAACCTTGTCAATGTTTATACTAACTGCTTTCAGTTTCTCTGTGAGAATTCTGTGATTTGAAGATTCTGAGGTAACTCAAGGACATTGTGCATAAGACAGCCCACATCCCAGATTGTCTCTCTTAACATTTTGGCGGAAACTTATTAAAACTAGTGACAAACATTCATTTAGCAGTGTAAATGCATCTAAACATGACAGAACCTCCACAATGTATTCCACAGATCATCACAGCCTCTATGCAAGTGAAATTAAACTCAAAATTACCAACAAGCAATAAAACTCAGCATTCTTCTCCCAACTCAATTTTCATACAAATCCTATTATTCACTGTGCCCACACAGTCTAAAGCATTTCTATATATTAATAAAGAAAAGAAAAGAGAGTAGAAAATAAAAGGGAGTGAGGCAGAAATAAAAAATGTAAGAGAAAGCTGTAAGAAGTATATACAATGGAATGTTACTTACTGTTTATATTAATAGAGTTAAAAATAAAACATATTATTTACTCTTATTTAGTTCTGATTATTATTAGTTAAAGCATGACAGATTATTTACAAACAAGCATAAGCAGTATAATCAAGAAAGTATAATTAGAAATAGCATTTGAAGAACTTATAAACTTTTACAAGAAATAAATATGTTATTATTCTATTAATGATATTTTCATTACTGTTCTCTCCTGCCCTCCCCACCCTTTACCCACTACATAATCTAAATAGAATGTCATTGTTTAAACAAAGAAAATAATAAAAGAAGAAGGAAAAAAAGGTAAAGATAAAAAATGTATCAAATTACTAACCTTACTTTTTCAGAAAGAAAAACAAATCGAGTCACAGCCTGCCATTAAATCCTCAGGCATTTTGACTGGTTATGAAACAAAACATTTCTTTGCACATAGAGAATAACTTTGATTAAATCTTTTCCAAAATATTTGTGGCTTTCTGGAAATGCAGGAACTATATTCAAAAGATTAATAATGAACTAAAATGATGAGAGAGAAAAAAACATATAACAAATCATTTGTTTTTAGTCTCTTCTTCTTCTCTGAAGTCTTCCAGGAAGCTTCAGTTGCCAATCTCTTTAATGAAGAACTAGCCCATTCCATTTCTTCTATTTTATCCAAAATCCTTTTTCTTTGACAAACAGTAAAGCAGAGTCTAAATCATCAAGACCTTAGGACCATCAGGAAGGAAGATTTTAAGCTTGGCAGGAAACAGAAGGTATGTTTTAAACTGTGCCTTTTTAAGCTCCCTTATTAGTGGCAGAAAAACTTTTCTTTTAGCAATTACCATGGAAGAATAGTCATTGTCAAAACGCACAGTTGTCTCATTAAACTTAACAGGAGCTTTAGCCCAAGCAGATTTAAGAACCATCTCTTTATCAAAAGATGATAGAAATCTAACTATAACTGATCTAGGATAGTTTTTGTTAGAGTTAGTATTAGCTATAGATCTATGTGCTCTTTCGATACCAAAAGAGAATGCTTCTGGTAAATCTAAAGTTTTAGGAGCCATGTTGTTAAAAAGAAGTAATATTGTTACCTTCAATATTTTCTGGCAGTCCAAAAATCCTAATGTTATTGCGCCTAGATCTATTTTCCAGGTCATCCAGCTTTGTTTGTAAATGTGTATTTTGTTTCAGCAGAAACTCAGTGTTGATTTCCTGTTCTTGTATTTTATTTTCCATGTCATTCACAGCTTCTTCTATGCCTGTCATCCGGATCTTCTGTTGTTGCAGGTCCATATGTAACAAGTCTATTTGTTTTGTAGTTTTTTCTATGAAAGTGTCTATTTTAGTATCCATTTTATCCATCTTAGCAGTAAGTTGCTGGACTATAATTATCAGAGACTGAAGTTCTTTCTTGATGCTGGAGTCTTGAGAATTTGTCTTACTGGAACTCATTTCAGACTGATAAACTGACAGGAAAATTTCCAAAGTAATTTCTGACAGGAATATTATTAAGATTTCCTTTCTTTTTTAGATATAGTTCAAGAACTATATAAAACAAACATATTTAGAAAGAAAATTACTTCAAGAATTAATTTTTTAAGTAATTAATTCCTGTCAATGTAATGAAATTGGTGGAGCTGAAGAAATCTGCTGCTATCCTGTGTTCATCCTTGGCCACGCCCCAATATTAAGGGTATTCTTGAGTGCTTTAGAATATTCTATAAAAATATAAATAAAAATTCAAATAGCTTAGTAAATGATGAGATAGTAAATATTTTTCTAAACAAAAATATACAGAATAAATGAACAAAAGAACAAGTAAATAAAATCAAAAGACATTTTATTTTAAAAGAAATAAACGATTAAGTTAAAAAATAATAAAGCTCCTCGTTTAGTCTTATACCTGAACTATATAAACTATTTCCAGATAATACAATCTCTAGACTAGAAAAAGCTTTCAGGGAAATAAAAAACACTTCATTGGTTCTCCCATCATGGAAATACTCCCTCATTTCACCTATTCTAAAGCAAGACAAAGATCCTACAAAGTGTTCTTCTTGTAGACCCATTTCACTCCTAAATGTTGACTATAAGATGTTCATGTCTATTTTAGCAAACAGAATTAATCTAATAATACCAAAATTAATTAACAATGATCAAACAGGTTTTATTTTGAATAGACAGATACAAGATAATATAATAAGGATGCACACCACTAATAGACTGCAAATAAAAATAAAAAAATAACTTTCTATCATTAGTCTTGATTTAGACAAAGCTTTTGATTCAGTCAGTTGGCTTTATTTATTTAAAGCACTTAAAGAATATAACTTCTCAGCTGAGTTAATAGCATTAATCTCAACGTTTTGCATTAATTCTTGTGCTCAGGTCAAAACATGTTCCTTTTTTTTCTAATTCCCTTAAAGTACAAAATAGTACTAAACAAGTTTACCCACTATCTCCACTTGTAAAAGAACCTTTTGATAACTTTATTAGGTCAAAAAATATTTATAGTATAAAAACAGAAGATGATTTGAAACTAAAGATCCAACTCTTTGCGGATGACAGTCTGCTTACAGTAGGAAATATAGAAAATCACTCAAACGTATTAGTTCTGTGAGGCAATTTGAAACTATTTTGAACTTTACATTTAATCATAATAAAATGAGTACATTATTAATCAATTCAAAATTTAAAAACATCATATAAAACTATTCTGATTTCAATTGGAATAACTCTAAATTAAATATATTGGTATCATCATTGGATCTAATAGTAAGGAAATGATACAAGTGAATTTTCAACAAGTTATTGATAAAATTATGTCTAGTCACAAGCTGGAATACATTTTTCTTTACTATGTTAGAAAATTGTATGTTAATTAAGATAGCAAATATTATTTGTTATGCAATCATTAATATTGTCTCCACCAAAAAAAAAAATAATGAAAAAGATTAATAACATCCTACTTAAGTTTCTTTGGCATCCCAGTCCCAATAAACCAAGAGTTTATTTTAATTGGCACACAAAAGATTGGGATAAAGGTAAAATGGTTTTCCTTGATATTCAATTGTATGCTACTTCAACCATTGTAAAAATCATTGCATTGTAGATAAATTCACCATATGAATCAAACTGGAAACGAATATATTAGTTATTATTATCTAAAAATAACAAATATATTACTAATTGTCATAAACAAATAGTTCCTAATAGTTTTGTCTAGCTATTAAAAAATTATTGTTTAAACAGAAACATTTGTTCTAATCAAATCCCCTATATAAATAATATTCTTTCTTCCTTCTAGAAATTCATATATTTTAATTATTGCATTAAAGACCTACCCCAGGATTTAATCATCTCCATGTAGGAATAGTGTTATTCCTACACAGAGTGAATGGTGTTCAAATCTGAATACCCTTCTCAGCAGCACGCCTTTCAAATTAATGAAGGTGCACTACTGAGATGGATCTGTGGAGAAGAACACTGCATGACTGCAGGAGGCATGTTGCAATAGTGCTTGCAGATCTAACATGCCCCCTGCACTCTCGAAGTGACATATGGCATTTTTTAAATGATTGCAGTGTCTGTGGACACTGAAAGCAACTAATAACAGTAAAACAGTGTCTGTGGACACTGAAATAGGCAGTAGTACTTGAAATAAATGCAGGGTGTGTGTGACAGCTACCCTGTATTGTGAAAGTGTCGTACAGCACTTTACAATGCTTTCAGTGTCTGTGGACACTGAAAGCAGGATTGTCAATGGGAAGCATTGCAGGGTGTGTGTGACAGGTACTGTCAAATACCTCCTGCATTGTGAAAGTGCTGTACATCACTTTACAATGCTTTCAGTGTCTGCGGACACTGAAAGCTAGAGTGTGAATGGGAAGCAATGCAGGAGGGGGTGTGACAGGAACTGTAACACATCCCCTGCATTGTCAAAGTGCCGTACTGCACTTTTACAGTACAAGTGTGTCCTCAGTCACACAGCTATACCTGTAAACCTCTTAGTGCCAAAACTCCAGACAAAGGGCAACAAAATGAGTGGACAAAAGTCCAAAAATAAGGACATATTTTAAGTACAGCTCTCATCTACTTAGAAAAGCATTTTCTGAAGGATTAGAAGTCTGAAACTCAAATGTATGCCATTATTTAGTGACTTCAATCCTGAGATCATTCTACTGATTTGCATAAAACCACAAATGTTATGAGGAATAAAACAAAAATATCTGGACACTCTGTGAAAATCTGGACAGTTGAGAGGTATGCACACACCTCAACCTCTTCCACCAAGAAATCTGGATAAAGTCATGAAATAAGCATTGGACAAAGGTCCCAAAATAGAGCAAATCTAAAACATATTGCACATACAGACTTAGAAAGTTGATAAATGGCAGGTAGTGCATTACCAAATATGAATCAGCATTAGTATTAATATATGTAATTAAAGTGATTGTATTACATTTATTTTTTTCCATTATAAGTGAAGTTTAAGCGTAACTGAGCGGGTTTGTGTGTGATGGCACTTTGCTCAGCATTGCTTAAACATCTTAGGTTCATAGGTTCATAGGTTCATAGAAGCTAAATACAAATGTATAGCTAAATCCTCAATGAAGAGATAGCGTACTGGTTAGAGTTCCAGTTTTGCATGCAGCAGTTCATGGATCGAGTACCAAGACAGGCCCTTCATTTTTACATGGGGAAAGCATTGTTAAAATTATTTTTTTTTCTGAAATGATGTAGTAATTGATATTTGTTGACCAGGGTAGTGTAGCTGGTCCAAAATTGAAGTGTCAGTGGATATAACATGTGAAATCACCCATGTAAACACAAGTGTCCCATACAGTAGAGTCACACCCCAAGGTAATGTAATGAAAGCACATAGGGGGGCATCATGTAAATTAAATTATATACACTTAATATGTCATTAATGATTAATTAATTTGCAATTCTGAAATATTTCTAAACTGAGAACTGAGCAATGGTTAGCAGTGTGTAGCTCTGCTTAGCCAGTATGAGCATTACTTAGAAGTCTCCTTCTAAGCAGTATTCAGCCTAGCTGAGTGTATTTGCACACCACTAAGCACAGCTCAGCATTTTCCCCATTAAGCACTGCTCAACTCAGCGTAGTGGGTTTGCGCACCACTGAGCTATGCTCAGCATTTTCAAATATGGTCCAATGACGGCAAAGGGCGGAAAAAACTCCAACTATTCTCTGTCTCATATCGCCTACTTAGAGGCGATCTCTGCTTGACTTACAAAGCCATGTGTGATCCAGCTCTGTTAGAAATGCTATATCTAAAGAAATCCCAATCCCTCCACACCACACGCTACAGAGAGCTCAACCTCATTACCACAATCAACAGAACATGCTGGAGGGACAGGTTCATAACATAGAGACTGACCATGCTATGGAATAGACTTCCCATACATGTCAAGCAGAGCACCTCACTGGCCTGCTTCAAGAGAAATCTTGATGAGTGGATGGGAAATAGAAAACTCATCCCTGGGATCACTCCAGTGGCTCTGCTCGACAAAAACACTGGGAACTAAGGTCAGGTGGCATGATGCCAGGGTAACCCTATGGGCTAGGCTTGTAAAGACTCCAGGGCCATTAGCCTAGTACACATCTATAAACCTATAATATGGCCTTCTTTAAACCTCACAGGCAGGAATACAGCCAGAACCTTTTGTAGTTTGATCTCTGCAGGAACTATGTCTGGTGTTGGAGAGGGAGTGCGCTTTTGAGCAAGATGCTGGGGCATCTTGGAGTCCAGGGTCATGGCTGGGGTCCTTGTTAAAAGACCATGACCACAGACTGCTGCAAGGCCAGTACCATGGCTTACAGTACAAAACAGAGGCCTTGGACCATCTGGCATGTGATCTCACCAGTGCTACTGGAATTCCCTGAACTGGTGAGCAGGTATAGCATCATTATGCCAACCTAAAGTATAGGAAGGGGGCACTCTTGCACAATGGATCCAAGAAGCTCGAGATGAGGATTCCCCCATAGTGAGTAAGTATCTCACCCATATCATTACCAAAATCTAGCATGACTTTGTGATAGACATGTATGCCTAAAATGTTTTTTCCCCCTACAGCTGCAGAAGAGAGAGCTAGCAATCTTGAGGCCCATGCTGACAGATTGACGAGATTGCAATGAGAGTTTGGTGAGTACAGATTTATCTTGCAGTATATAGTGTAATAAATAAGGAGTACATTGTTTACTGCCAGTAGGTATGGTGTGTTCTGAGTGTACTGAATAAATAAAAAAAAGTTTGTCAGACCAATAGTGATCTACAAGATAAGGGGTAGTACTGAATGTGGAATATCAACTGTAAGAAATCACTGTGTCATGCTACTCAAATAAAGATTTATACCACAAATTGTTGTGTTTAATCTGGTTTGTTGTTGAAGAAATAGAATGTGTAAAACAAGATATAAATGAAATATGAAATATGCCCTCCACTAACATCTGACATCTGAACCTTGATTAGTAATGTGTAGTGGATTACAGTTTGTCCCCTGCAGCTTTGCCTTGTGTTAACCTTTGCATTTAAGATCAATGTAGTCCTGAATATGGGTATGCTGATACAGGCAAGTATGAGAGTGTAATAGGTGGGGACTGCAAATATAAGATGTCCAAATGTATACAGATCAGGTATGCAACCCAGCACCCTGGTATAGTCTGTACAGATCACACATATTCACATCTACTAGGGGTTAAATGTGTACACTTGCTTTCAAAGGATTAATACACAGAACAAGAGCTATCTGTCAGGCATGTATGTTCAACTGTCACTACAGTGTTTGGTGACACTCCACTTAGATTACAAAGTCAGACTGTCTAACCAAGTGAGCATTAGGCAGAAATCAGTCAGGCAAGAGACAGTGGTTCACCAGAACTCAGTGTTGAGAAATAGAGATATTTTTCATTTTTGTAAACACAAATGGTTTGAATCCAGGGAGTGGAACTAAGATGTGTGAATATTTACAGACAAGTAATACTGAATATGTGTACAAATAGTCAGGTAGTGTTAGATATTTTCTCCACAGGTTTTACAGGTAAAGAAATGATTGTAGTAGCTGTATGATGGTTATACTAATAAACTTTGTCCAAATGTTCCAGTGTCCAACCCCATGCCTGCAAAAGACAGCAGGATAGGTACATACATCATGCATTCTTCCCGATACATGTTTCTCAAGTGTCATACTGTCATAGCTAGTCATCACTTTTGCCAATAACCTTGGACACAGATATGAATCTAGTTGAAGAATGCCTGTAGCACACTCACACAACATCTGTGCAGGCTAAACTTTGTTAGTCATATATGTAACTCTGACATGTATGAGTCCCTCCAGTCATGTACCCAGAACACTCACACTTTGCCCCATACCATTCCAGCTTGACAGTTTAACAGTTATGTATGTGCTACAGAAGCTATGGGCCACAGGTAGATGTAACGTGAGAGCAGACCTGTAGAGTATTGAGCAGTACTGTTGTGAAAAATGGAAGCCTATGCAGTTGTTAATGGACTTTTCTTCTCTCCCCCCACCCCTTATCTGCATCAATAATTATTATCCATATACTACGGGTAAGTTGTTCTCAAAATCTAATGTTGGGACTTGTGTTATATTATTGTTCATAAAATTAATTGTTTCCATATTAACATACCTTGTTCAAATACCATTGTTGGTGGCCTGTTGCCACACATTTAACTGGCATGCTGTTAAAATTCTGACTGTTATTCCTTATATGCATGTGTTCTGTTTCCTATGCAATTGTGTGAATTTTACTGTTCTGGGTTAATTGGAACACCCATGCATGCTTGTTGTTGTATCTTTTGGCTTTTCCCAGTTGGGGGTTGCCACAGTGGAACTCCGGTCCGCTAATGATTGGCAGTAAATTTTTACGTACTGACTTGCCAGGCCTGATGCACAACCTTCAATGAAGGTACGCCCATTCACGCATGTCACCACACAGAAGACGCTTTAGCTGAGAAACGAACAGGACAACGTCTTACTGTGATGCGACAATGGAACACCCATGCATGCTGTTATAACTAATTTTGAAATGTTTTGTTCATGACTAACCAATACATTTTATAAAACCTCAACACCATAGCACATTTGGGAAGGCTGATCCCGGCGGATGCACCGGTCCCATCTCATCTGGCCATGGCACCGGGCCCCAACACATCTGGGACCCAACCTGGAATTACTCCCTCCACTGGTCCTGCACCACCCTTAGGTGGAACTGCCTCAGGGAATGGGGCCTATCCCCCCGAGTGCGAGTGCAGAGAGGAACCATTCACCTGCAGGAAGTTCTGGGGTATGGTGTGTAGTGTCATCTGCTCAGAGTTAGATGTATGCCTGCGACAGATTGAGGGTAGACTAGAGCACCTTGAGGGGCAGCCTGCTCTTGTTCAGACCCCAGCACAGTCAACTTTGGGGCCGTGAAGGTGCAGTGGTGACTGCCATGGGTAGGGATCTCAGTCCCACTGTATCCATTTGGGGGCTCATGGGCCTCTGATTCCAGCCACCCTCCTCGTCCAAGGTGTTTACCCCCCTTATGTGTCATATACCAGCCCTGTCTGCTGTGTTGTGTGTCTTGTCAGTCTGTGAATGTAAACTATCCTACTCAACCTACCTCCCGAAACATACCTACAGCCCTTCCCCAACATCCTACTCTCACCTTAAAAAAAATGGCATTTGTCCCACTAAAAATCATTGCCCCATACATAGCTATACATTTTGCCCCCATGTATAGTGATGTAAATCAATCTACCCTCAAATTACTTTACAAATGTATGTTATCAACACCCCTCCCTGTGGGGTGTGAGGCTGTAAATTCAAAATGTTCCACGTCATTCACAGCTGTTGCTGCAGAAGAAATGTAGAGCTATGGGCCTTTCCTACACACATCCTGCACATCCCTGGCTGCTTTTCCTAATGTTTTACCCTCTGCTTGCCCCCATTTCACCACTTTCCTATCACCCTTTTTTTCTTTTTTGAAATTAGCATGTGTTTAAGTGGGAATAAGCAGCGCTAAGTGAAGCCAAGCAGGACTAAGCGACTTTGGTATTGCTTAGTGTCACGCAAACCCATGCAAACCCGCTTACAATTGCTTAAAACTGCTTTAATCACTCTGTCTCAATCAGCCTCTGTTCTGTCCAGCAACAAAAGAATCAGCCTTGACAGGTCCCGAACCCAGGACCCTGTGCACTACAGTCAGAGCAATGTACTGCTCTACCATATGAGCTGTGGGAATTTGTAATGCTTTTACAAACATATGCATTACAGTCATTTAACATAAGGGGAAAAATGCACATCCTTGATAAGTCTTAAACCCAGAACTCTGTGCACTCCAGTCACAGCAACTACCACTACTCCACAGGAGCTGTGAAAATTAGCAATGCTTCAGTAAATATATCATGCAGGATAGTCATCCAACATTAGGGAAAAAAACAGTGGAATTAGGGACAAAGGCCAAAAAAAGGGACATATTTTAAATATGGATTTTATAAGCTTAGAAAGTTGCTAGAGTATCACGGTTTGTTTGAACATATATTTTCTGATAGATTTCAAGTCGTCTGAAACACAAATGATTGTCATTATTTAGTGATGTCAATACTCATATCATCCCAGTGATTTGTCAGAAATCCACAACAGTTATGGGGAACATACCAAAAATATGAGCCACACATCTGGACAATATATGAATATCTGGACAATTGAGAGGTATGAGTGCAGTCATCTAACATAAAAAAAAAACAACTGAGAGCAGCCAACCAGTTCACCCAGTGCTTTCTGAACTACAGTCAGACCAACACAACGCTACACCAAATAAGCTCTGGGGAATTGCTCATGCATTTGCAAATATATCATGCACTACAGGGATGTAACTGTAAGGAAAAACAGACATTGGTGAGAAATAGTCTACCCACAACTATTTGCTCCACAGTCACAGCAACATACCAGTAAGCCAACTGATATCTAGAGTATAGCTACTCTTTGAACAAATATATCCTGATTCCCAGTCACACACTACTCCTATATATACTGCTCCAAATCACAGTGCACTTGGAATCCTGAGGTATTAAGAGACATGTCTCAGTCTGCCCCTACAAATATATATACAGCTGATAGACCACCAGCAAATGTAGCAGCATCTACAGTCAGGTAGAAAAGGATCTATGGCACTCAAATCTGCCCCTCTCCCTACTCAGCCCAACAAACATTTACACACTACACTGCTACACAATCATGACAGTCTGTTAACAATGGCCAGACATACATAACTCTCAACTGTACAGATTTCCACAGAATGTCCAGGGTTTGGGACCATATTTATGGCCTCTTCCTCATAACATTTCTGGGATTTTGCTAAATCACTGGGATGATATAGGTTCATAGATTTGTACTAGACTAATGGCCCTGGAGCCTTTACAAGCCCATATGATTACCCTGGCATTGTGCCACCCGACCTTAGCTCCCAGTGCCTCTGTCAAGTAAAGCCACTGGAGTTATCCCCAGGGTGAATTTTCTATTTCCCATCCACTCATCAAGATTTCTCTTGAAGAGGGCCAGTGAGGTGCTCTGCTTGACATGTATGGGAAGTCTGTTCCAGAACATGGGCAGTCTCTGGGTTATGAACCTGTCCCTCCAGCATGTTTTGTTGATTGTGGTAATGAGGTTGAGGTCCCTGGAGTGTGTGGTGCAGTGGGATTGGGATTTCTTTAGATGTAGCATTTCTAACAGAGCTGGGTCAGACATGGCTTTGTAAGTCAAGCAGAGATCACCTCTAAGTAGGCAATATGAGACAGAGAATAGTTGGAGTTTTTTGAGTCTGTCCATATATAGGACATGTTTAAGGCCTAGGATCCTCTTTGTAAGGTACTTTTGTGGCCACTTCAGTTGTTGCAGGTGTCTAGTGAGGTACATGCCAAATGAGGCATTGTACTCGATGATTGGCCTAATGAGAGAAGAGTAGAGGGAGACAATGACCTCTTTCTTCCTGGATGCAAAACCCTTAGTAATGAGATGTGCCACATAGAAGGACATTTTGACCACAGTGGCAATGTGGTGGTCAAAAGAGAGGGTGTTGTCAACCTGTGTTCCCAGATCTCTTATAACTCCTTCTGTGTTCAGTGAACTACCATTGATGTGGTAATTCAAGGGAACTGGGTTTTTCCCAAAGGGGATGATAACACATTTTTTTGCATTGAGCTTAAAGCCATGGTTCTGACACCAGTCGTTGGTCACAGTGAGGCCTTTCTGTTGGATGTCAACATCACTTGGGGAGTTAATAATAGCTCCCAACTTGCAATCATCTGTGAACTTTGTCAGCCAGAGTCCCTTCGTGTTGGCCTGGACTTCAGAGAAGTAGATATCAAACAGGAGAGGATCCAGGACCGAACCCTGTGGGACTCCACTCGTGACTGGTCTGCAGTCTGACTTGGAGTTAGCTACTTTCACACTGTGGGTTCTATCTGTGAGCCAGTTTGCAACCCACCTAGTGATATAGGGGCTGATGCCTAGCTTAGTGAGTTTTTCTATGATTCCTGAATGGGGAATGGGATCAAAGGCCTTGGCCAGATCAAGGTAGGCTGTATGAACCACCTTGCCTTCATCCACAGCTCTGGTGACTGACTCAAAGAAGTCGACCAAATTGAGCAGGCATGATCTACCCTTCACAAAACCAAACTGTGTAGGATCCAGAGTTTGGAGATTCCCTATACCCTTGTTTATTAGGTCCATGATAATGCATTCCATAGCATTGCATATCAGACTTGTCAGGCTAATGGGGCGATAGTTCCCAGGGTCTGTAGTCACTCCTCCTTTGTGGAGAGGGATGACTGTAGCAGTGCAGCATTTGGTAGGGACAAAGGCTGAGGTGAGGCTGTGGCTGAACAGGGCACACAGATGAGATGCCAGTTCACTCTGTAGTTCATGTAGAGCACAGCCAGGGATATTGTCAGGTCCAATAGAAGCTGTATTCTTGGCCTTGGATAGTGCTGTTTTAACCTGTGCAGCAGTAATACTGGGTGCCTGACAATCTACTGGTATTGTGATTGGTCCTTTAGGAGGGGAGAGAGGGGTAAAATTGGCACTGAATCAGTCAGGCAGTATATTGGCAATATCTGTTGGCTCATTATAAGAGGTACCATTGTGCAGTAGCTCAGAGCAAATCTATGTATTGCCATGAAGATTCTTTACATAACTATAGACGGCTTTGTGGTTGTCTTTTCTATCTTCTGTAATTCTGTTTTCATAGCTAGCTTTAGAGGATTTGATGAGGGATCTCAACTTTTTGTTGAGGCTGATAAGGAAGTTTTTCCAGTCTTGGGATTTTACCTTATTCCACATCAATTCCCTCCTTCTGTTATAGAGTTTGTTTATGGTAGGGGACCACCAGATTGGCTTCCTTTTTTTTGGAGGAGAGCATCTTGATTCTATTGGGTATGGTGAGATTGATGCATTTGTGTACGTGTTTGTACAGTGCATTGGTGTATGACTTGGCGGTCATGGAACTATTCTCCATTTGCATGGGTGCTGTGATGTTAGCCACCTCTGTTTTTAGGAGCCCAAAGTTAGCTTTGGAGATGTTTTTCATGGTGGTTACCTTTGCAGGGTTGGGGGTGGGGGTGAGAGGGATGTGGATTTCCAAGGTGATTAGTTTGTTGTCAGATCTAACCAGGGAGGTGTTGACTACTGGTGTAGAGCAATGGTCGCCCATGTTAGTAATGACCAGGTCAAAGATGTTGCTACCTCTAGTGGGGGGTAAGAATGAGCTGGTCCAGGGCATTGGAATGAATGAATTCCAGGAAATGTTGGGCAAGTGTATTGGTACATGGTAGCTTTCCCGTTTAATGGAGGGGTAGTTGAATTCGCTCAGTATGAGAGTGTTAGGTTGGACCCTAATATTCTCCAGGGTGCTTAGGAACATGAAGTGAGAGTCTTGGGACATGGTTGGGACCTATAGCAGGCTACAACCTGAATCGGTGTCTTACCCAGTGTTAGTTGTACCTAAAGTATCTCAGATGCGTTATGTTGGGCTACCAGTCTAGAGGTGTGCACATCCTTTATGAATATGGAAACACCACTGCCTTTGGAGCATCAGTTCAAGTTCTGGGGCCAAAAGGTGTGGAATGAGTTATAGCCTGGTAGTGCAAGGGTGTTTTCTGCTGCCTTGAACCAGGTCTCTGTTACAGGAGTGAAGTCACTAAATAATGATATAACATACCTCTGAACCTCTTAGTGCAAGACATCTGGACAAAGCCTGACGTACTTGGGGACAGAGGCCCACAAATAGGGACATATTTTAAATAATGGTGTTATGAACTGAAAAAGTTGCTGGAATGACAGGGTTTGATTTAACATAAATTTTCTGAAGGATATGAAGTCTGAAACACTAATGGATGCCATTATTTAGTGACTTTAATCCTCAGATTATCCTAGTGATTTGTCAAAAACAAAGATTGTCTCAGGAACAGACCAAACATAAGAAGCAAACCTCTGGACATTCTGCGGAAATCTGTACAGTTGAGAGTAATGTGATGTGCATATCAGTGTCAGACTTCAAATCATGCAGAAAATGCATGCCCAGACAAACCCTGTTAATCTAGCAATTTTCTAAGTGTATAACAGCAATACTTACAATCTGGCCCTAAGTTTGGAGCTTTCTACCTCATTTTGTTGGGCTTTCTCCACATTTCTTGTTCTAAGAGGTATTTCCACCTACCCTTTGTGATGCTGTAGCTCCAAACCTGCATAATGTTCTCCTCACAGGCAAGGAAAAGGGGCAAGGCCCACATTAAGGACTTAATTGTAGCACTGCATTGTCATGCTATTGGCTAATGGAAAGACAACACAGCTGTTCTGGATGCAATTAGCAAGTGGGAGACACCAATTGGTGCACAGACCATCACCTGCTCATGAGCATTACCCACAAAAGGTAAGATGCTGCCTATGCAAAACAGGTCTGAACCTTTTTATGCAATGTCAGACTGTGACTGCAGAAACCTACACTTCTGCATTACTCTGAAACAGAAAATTCTGCAGCACTGTAACAGGTATGTCAAACAATTAAGCATGTAATGGAATGCAGAAGGGAGGATGCAATAATGGGAAATAGGAAGTTAAACAATAGGTCTCAATAAGACTTGTTGTACTGACATGATGCTGTCCAGCACCTATGGTCATCCTTGCTGGCTCTGTCTGCAGTGACGTAGATCACAGCTGTGGTCCCTGCGTCACCCCAGCAGAGGTCAGCTCACATATGACTACTACTGGAGTGTCTGTTATACAATTCTGACTGTGACACTGCCATGTCAGCTACCTGGGATGTTGTAAATATTCATATGTCACTTGTGAATGCTATTGTGATACATATGCTTGTCTTACAAATGTAAGAGACCTATATAGGGTATGTGCATAGTAAACAACTGGGGCAGAAGTGTGTGTTGAACTGTATGTTATATGCTGAGCTCATACCTTTCAACTGCCTGGAGTTTTGCAGACTGACCACGTTTGCCTCATATTTGTAGTCACTTTCTCATACAGTTGTGTTTTGTGTGGCAAATCACTGGCAAAAGAGTAAAGACTTAATTCATAACATAACAGGATACATTTGAATGCCAGATGTCATACCCTTCACAGTATTCATGTGAATGCAAAACCTACTTTGCTATCAACTGTCTAAGTGTGTTACAGCAATATTTATAAAGTGCCACTATTTTTGGGCCTTTGCCCCCCATTTATGTCTGCCTTTGTCCAGATGTCTTGTTCTAACACGTTGAGAGGTATGACTGAGCTACAAGAGTATAAACACAGTCTGCCATACTGACAAAGTACTTATTTTACAAATGTGTAATCTTAGTTTCAATGCATCAAGCAGACATAAATGTCTACAGCTACAGGCTGTTGTATTGCCTTGAAACAGAAATGATTACTAGTTTGATTATAATTACTATGTTGAAATTGGAAAAGTGTTTAACTGTGTCATGACTTTGTGTCCAAGCCTACACCAAACATCTTATGAGCACCTACATAGCTGTATGGACTCAACAATACCTGAATGAACAAAATCATCTCCCCCAAGGTAGATTAAACCTCTGTGGTGGACAGCAGCAATATACAAACTCCATAATAGGTGGAAATATTGGCTGTACAGGGCCAAGAAAGCCAAATTGGAAGTAATCTCACCTTTGTCTGAACAAGCAAATAAGGTCACAGGTGAATTACTCTAAGGCTAACTTTGAGTGCAAATTGGACACATCCACCAAGGCCAGTCACAAGGCCTTTCTCACATATGTCTGCAATCTCAGAGGCAACACTCAAATCTGCTCTGTACTGGGGGTCAGTAACACCATATACACATATGCCATAGGTATAGCCAACCTGCTGCAGACAGGTTAAGTGAAAACCTCACCCCCCCCGTCCTCCCATCAGTAAAGGAGGACATGCACAGCACCTGCCCCCCTCCCCTAATCATCAGGGAGCAGGTCCATAATGCCATCTCAAGGGCAACAAACTGGTCTCTATAGGACCTGATAATATCCCCGGCTGCATCCTACATGAACTCAGGCATGAGCTCTCAGCTCCATTATACACTGTAGTCAACCAAAGCGTGGGAGTGTTATCCCATATACACAGAGAACAGCCACTGTTACCCCTCTACAAAAAGGTGGAGCATCCACTGACCCAGCCAGTCATATGCACATCAGCCTAACTAGCCTGATCTGCAAGATCATGGAAGGCATTATCAAGGACCTTATAAACGGGGACATCAGAAACTTCAAAATGCTTGAGCCAGCACAGTTTGGTATTGTCAAAGGGAGATCAGGCATGTTAAGCCTGGTTGACTGCTTTGAAGTGGTCAACAAACACATGGATGAGGGGATGATGGTGCACACTGCCTATTTTCATTTAGCCAAAGCCTCTGACAATAATCCCCATTCAGCTATAATACATAAGCTTACACAGCTAGGCATCAACCTGTATGTTACCAGATGGGTAGCTAACTGGCTCAATGATAATACCCACTCAGTCAAAGTAGTGGAAGACACCCCTAGTAGTAGACCCTTAAAGAGTGGTGTACCCCAAGGATCTGTCTGGGGGCCTCTACTGTTTAGGATATACTGTTCTGAGGTGCAAGACAAAACCAGTGGTCTGTGGCTGACCAGGTTTACAGATGACTGCAAGCTGGCCACTGTCTTACATCTTCCCTAGTGATGTGAGCATCCTCCATGAGGCTCTTACTCAAATTAATGACTGGTGCCAGAAGGATTGCCTCAAACTGAATGCCAGGGAATGCATCATTATCCCTGTTGTGGCAGATGTCATGCACACTAGTTATGACAGTAATAACAATATACTGAGCATGTAATCAGGCATGAGGTGACTTGTGCACCAAGGTTGACAGCAACCTGACAGTTTCCCACCATGTTGGCACCATTGTACGGAAGGCTGTCTACATGGTTCACTTCACAAATAAGAATATGTTATCTAGGAACTAGGAGACCATAGTATCCCTGTACTCCTCCTTTATCAGACCCATTACCAAGTACAATGGCTCATTTGGCATGTACCTTGCCAACCACATGCAGCAGTTGCAGAGACCACAGACATTCCTGACCAGGAAAATCCAGGGTCTGCAGCACCTATCCTATACAGAGATGCTGAAAGCCCTGTCACTCTACTCAGTGTCATGCAGACTGATCATAGGTGACATGTGTCTGGCTAACAAGGCCATTCTCAAACAGCCTTGATGGAGTGCATGCATATCCATAAGACAAACCTCACTCACGCAACCTGCACGCAAGGCCCTCAACTGGTCTGTGACATAAATAGTTCTTGTTGGCAGGATAGATTTGTGTCTCAAACAATATACTGTCTGTAAAATACACTTCTTCCCCATGTCTAGCAGAGTATCTCTCTAGCCTTCTTTCAGAAGAAGCTGAACGACTGCATGAGAAACACAAAAGACAACCCTGGGATCCCACATGTGTCCCAGCTGGACAGGGAAAACAAGTGCTGACTTTGAAGGGACATGGGCAAACATCTGGGCTAGGCTTAGAGGACATCTGGGCCAATAGCTAGTATCATCCTATGAACCTGTGCACCTAGTACTTTACATGTTTCCTGTATGTATTGCACACTGTCCTGCAGTGTTGTCATATATAAATGCCTGTGAGTCTGAACTGTGTACTTACTGCATTGATAGAGTATTCTCGTGCTCCTTTATTAGTTATTGCCACATATTGTTAGACCTTGTCATTGTGTCTGGTCTGTATAGCACTAAGTCAGCTCTTAGAGTACTTGCATATATACATGGTGACACTGTTTAGCTCACTCCAATAGCCTTGGTCTTGGTCACACTTATCATTTTGATAATAGGCTCATCACACAGTAGGATTTGTCACCCTTTGTTGAGGGCCTTACAGTAGCTATTACAGAGATGGATTGTAGCAGTCAGAACTACCTTAAAGTATGGGCTGGAGGGCCCATAGGTAGCAAAGTTGTGCCAGACTTTAACAGGAGTGTGCATGTTTGTGTGTGCATGATTCAAAACTCAAATAGCAAAGTGTGTGTCAGCTACTTGGCCAGGGACCTGAAGTACTGGTTGGACAGAAAGGTTGACAGATGTTTTGGACTGACTGCTCTGCTGAGACGTTAACCTCATAGGTGTGCCAGTGTGGAGTGTTATTGGGGTTCTGGAGAGAGAGAGAGAGAGGGAGAAATGATCCCCACACTGACTGTGACCTCTGTTTGCTTTGAAGGGCAATTGTACTTTAACGTGCATGTACTTGTCATCCTGCCATTGTGTACATCCCTCACTGGTGCTAGTGGTGAGTATTCAGGCTCCCTCATGATTGGGTCAGTGTAGGGGTGACACACTGACAGTACATACTGGTGGATACAGATGGCATATCACATAATGTACCATCAATGAGCCCCTCTCACTCTGACAATGTCACACAGTGTTATTCCACAGATTGTTCAGGTCTCCTTGACCATTCCTGACATACTCTGCCTAGGTGAGTGTGTACTCAACACCTGTATCTGACTGCCTCACACCTATGGCTAGCATACCTGGTGACCCCTGCAGCAGGACAGCAAGTTATAGGTAGTAGTAGTGGGTGGATGCTGGCACTGGGTTAGCAGCACTGCATACATACTAAGCATACAATGTAAGGGAATGAATAGAGTACCAGATACCCAGATACCATCACTGTGCCCCAGGGGTCTGGCATGCCAATGACACATTCCCCAAACTATGTGAACAAACATAATGTATTGTTCAACTGGTGTGCGGAAATACACATTTGTCTAGCGGGGGGGGGGGGTCTACATCTCTGAGGCACATGTACTCATTCCACAAACATCTGGGTGCTGAAGATGTCAGACACCTATGAGGAGGTCACCCTACAACACATATGCACTGATCTCAGTTATTGTGTAGCTCAGGTGTTCCTGGAATGTCCACATGCACCTGTAGTAGCACTCACCTATTTGTGGTATGTAGGCTTGAATACATGGTACTGCAACACTGCCCATAGGGGACAACCAGCAGTCGATGGCACTGATGTGTGTGCACACATAACAACACAGTCTGTCACAGCAGACAGACCACTTATGGTATTCCACGTACCATACCAGGTTACTATGCTGTAGGCCCTGAGCAGCCATATCCGTAGGCCACATGCTAGTCCATGTGTATGCAAGGCAGCAGCTGATGTCCCCATCCAATAGGGACACAAATGATATCCCAAGGGTGTATGTGCCCTTAACCATCCAGTTGACCACTTGCAAAGGTGTAGGTAACTACTCTGCTTGATGTGGACAGGGTGCCAATTCCCCTGCAGGGTGAATGTGTGTGACACACATCCAAGCTGCCAACAAGGCCAGTCCAGGTCACTCACCAGGTGGAGGCTGTGTGTGTGTGTGTGTTAGAGTAGAGCATGACCTGCACTCATGCAGCAGTCCCAGCAATGTGGAGTGTGTGATTTCCTGCATGTCAGAGTGAGGTAACTCTTGAGGGGTATGTATGACACCGGGGAGAGGGTTAGCCTCAGAGCCTATAGGTGTGCAGTAGATGTCTGATGGGTTGGTATGCCCAGGTAGGGAACTTTTGTGATGTCCCAAGCTGCTGCATGTGCCATCTGATGTGAATGATGAATGGAGGATTATGCACATTAATGGTCCTCATTTGGGGGGGAACATGAAACTTCAGGATCAGGAGTGCAATGCATGCTGTAATGCTAGTATGGTGAGACTAACCTCACACATACTGTGCTGATAGATGGCAGGGGTATGATATGGGTGTTAGCGGTGGATAGTGCTAGCAAATGTGGATGGGCAGGATCTGTACATAATGGTGCCCAATGTATGAGGTCCTGTGATGTGTTTCCCTGTTCATGTCTTTCAGGTGGATTGTGTCGACAGTGGCAGTAACCATTTTCAGACACTGAGACTGCAGCAATCATAGATGCCATAAGACTGCATCACACAGTCATGTTTGGGAGAGGGAGACAGCAGCTGCAACAGCGGACCATCCTGTGGTCAGACCTAGTGGCCATTGTGAACAATCTGGACCAGCATGGCTGAACCTATGCACAGGTCAGGCAAGGGCCACTGATGTAATCCACCATGCCCAGCAAAGGGCTGCAGCTGTGGCCCTGTTGCATGTGCCATCTGATGTGAATGACCAGACAGCCACAGGTGGGAGGTCCTACCAACCACCCTGATATTGGGTGATTTCAATTACCCAAACATTAACTGGGAGAACTACTCAAGTACTAACTCCCTTGCCCAAAAATTCCTAGAATTTATAAACTCAAACACCCTGGATCAACTGGTCAACACCCCCACCAGAGGACAACATATTGGATCTGGTCATCACCAACATGGGTGGCCGGTGTTCCACACCAGAGGTCAACCCCTCACTGGTTAAATCTGACCATAAACTAATCACTTTGGATATCAAGATTCTGCCCCCACCCCTGGTCAAAGAAACCACTGTGAAAAACTTACTTCACGCTACTTAAGATCGAGGTGGAAAGTTTCAAAGCTCCCATGTTAAAGAATAACGCTGTCCAAGCTGCAAAATCCTTTACTAACACACTCTACGGGCACCTACAAGAATGCATAGATCATGCTATCCCAAGTAAAACTGAGACTCACTCCTCCAAGAAAAGGAAACCAGTCTGGTGGACCCCTGCCATAAACAAGCTATGCAATAGAAGGAGGAAACTAGTACAGAAAAGAGTAAAATCCCAAGAAGGGAAGACATCTCTGATCAGTATCAGTGAGAAACTACGATCCCTCATAAAATCATCCAAGGCTAGCTTCGAAAGAAAAATTGCCAAGGACTCCAAAGATAACCACAAGGCATTCTTTAGCTATGTCAAGAATCTAAGTGGCAATTCTCAGATTTGCTAGGAGTTAGTGCAGAATGGTACAAAATACACTGAACTGACCGATATTGCCAACATCCTGGCAGACAGGTTTAGTGCAAACTTCACCCCCCTCTCACCCCCAAAAGGGGCCATAACCATGCCAGAAGAATGTAGTGCCCTGAAATCACAGACACTCAGGTAAAAACAGCCCTCTCCAAATCCAAAAAACACAGCATCAGTGGGACCGGACGGTGTCCCTGGCTTGTCCTACATGAGCTCAAAGATGAACTAACCCCTCACCTAAACACACTGTTCAAACTCAGCCTCTCCACAGGCTATGTGCCCATAGAGTGGTGCACAGCAACGGTTATTCTGCTCCACAAAGGTGGAGCCACAACAGACCCAAGAAACTATCGCCCTATAAGTCTGACTAGCTTAGTCTGCAAGGCCATGGAGTGCATCATCATGGATCTCATTAATGGAGATGTTGGGAACCTCCAAACATTGGACCCTACCCAGTTTGGCTTTGTCAAGGGCAGATCATGCATCCTAAACCTGGTGGACATTTTTGAGACAGTTACCAAGGCTATAGATGAGGGAAAGGTGGTCCACACAGCCTACCTAGACCTCGCAAAGGCCTTCAACACCATTCCCCATTCAGCTATTATAGACAAGCTCACCAGCTTGAACATAAACCCATATGTCAAGAGATGGGTTGCCAACTAGCTCATGGACAGAACCCACATGGTAAGAGTTGTGTGAGCTAGATCTGACTGTAAACCGGTTACAAGTGGCATTCCCCAGGGCTCAGTCCTAGGACCCCTCCTGTTCGGCATATACTTCTCAGAGGTACAGGCAAGCACAGGAGGACTATGGCTGACCAAGTTCACAGACGACTGCAAACTAGGGGCTATAATTGACTCTCTGGCTGACACAGACATCCTACAAAAGGGTCTCACTGAGACAGTTACCTGGTGTCAAAACCATGGCCTCAAGCTAAATGTCATCCCCTTTGAAAAAAACAAAGTACCCACAAACTACCACATAGGTGGTAGCCCCCTAAATACAGAAGATGTAATAAGGGATCTGGGGACCCAAGTAGATAGTAACCTCTCCTATGATAATCACATTGCCAAAGTGGTTAGAAAATCCTTCTATATGGCCCACCTAATCGCAAAAGGGTTTGCATCCAGATCAAAAGAGGTCATTGTGCCCCTCTACATATCACTCATCAGACCCATCATAGAGTACAACACCTCATTTGGGATGTACCTTACAAGACACCTGCAACAGTTGGAAAGACCACAGAAGTACCTCACCAAGAAGATCACTAGCCTCAAACAGATGCCCTATGCAGCTCGACTGAAGAAACTCCAGCTGTACATGGTTGCATACCGCCTACTTAGAGGTGATCCCTGCCTGACATACAAGGCCATGTCCAACGCAGAATTGATAGACATGCTCCACCTAAAGAAAACCTTATCCCCTCGAGGGATCTAAACCTCACAACAGCAATAAATAGGATGTGCTGGAGGGATAGATTCCTGTCCTAGAGACTTCCCATGCTCTGGAACAAGATTCCAATCTACATTAGGCAGAGCTCCTCACTAACCCTCTTCAAGAGAAACGTTGATGATTGGATGGGAAACAGAAAGTTTACCTCGTGGATCACTGCAATGGCTCTGCTGGACAGAGGCACAGGAAACTAATCTAAGGGGGTGGCGAAAGCCTACACATTCTGACTAGGCTTATAAATCCATTCGGGCAGATAGCTTAGTACCTACCTATGAACCTAGGAACCCCCACTTACATCAACAGAGGAGTTCCTCACCAACCTTGGGACGGACACCACACCCCAGGAAACCATACAATCCTATGCCATGGAGCTGGGGGTCACACAATCAACAGGCAAGGAATGTCTAGGTAAGGCCCCAGTGGACATCACATCAATACTGTATCATTCATACTGGCATACTTGGAGTATCTGGATGCATATGTCAGGTCAAACTGTATTTGTGGGTGGAGTTTTGTAATGCACACAAGAGTACATCTATTGTAAATGACAGCAAATGGTGTAGTATCAGAGCTTGTACTGTACATGCTCAGAAACGCATCATTTATCCTTTACCAATGCCACATGTGAGTGTGCTGACAATACCTCTCCCCCACAACTACATAGGTCCCTCTGGTTTGGCTGGAGAACAGCTGCCTGAAGCCAGTGAATATGGAAATGTCTTGTTGTGGCTCACCAATACCCTAGGCATGTTAAGGGCATGCATTTTTCCATGCACACAACTGTCACTCTTAGCCAGATTGCAATGCATCACAGTTGTCATCCCAGGAGCCTGTTCACAGGGGCTCTAACATATTGGCACATATGTTGCTGTAGGTGTTGCCAATGTGCTATACAGGGGTACATCAATATTGTGTACATGGGTGCAGTGTGTGCTAGGTGAAGTTCCATCACATACTACCACTCCTCACATATCTCAGAGGTGTATATTAGTCTCAGCATTAAGTGGACATAGCTGCACTGCATGTTGTTGAGGGCCTGTTCAGAGTGTGTCTGTTGTGGTCTGATTGTGTGTTGTGCATATCATCATTCAGAAATTGTGTGATCTGTATAATGCCTTTGTGCCACCTTACCTGAATGTGTCTGTGTGCGTGTGTGTGTGTGTGTGTGTGTGTGTGTGTGTGTGTGTGTGTGTGTGTGTGTGTGTGTGTGTGTGTGTGTGTGTGTGTGTGTGTGTGTGTGTATCGACAAACATTATAGTGCAGGTATTGATTTACATATGTTGTCTTCCCCTCACAGGTGAACATGGGGGTTGGGGTCTCTCCCCACTCACAACCTGATGTAAGTATCTTAGTGGACTCTGATGATGATGGTTGTCATAGTGAGGCACAACTGGGGTTGTCAAGGGCTGAATCTGTGCCATTGGTTGCCATCCCACTTTCACCCACAATGTCCCCGCACACAGTCAGTATGCCCCCACATACCCAGTTCCCAGCAGCCATGGATAATGGACAGTTGGAGGGTGGTGGCATGGAACAGGCTAGTGTGGTAACTATGGAAAGTATGAGTGTAGACACTAGCTATAGCCATAGAGCAGGCAAGGTCCCACACAGGCAGATGGACAGGGGTGCTCGAAGGAGGACTGCTGCCCATCAAGCCTCTATCGCAAGTGTCACAGCAAGTGTCACCAGATGCATGTTTCAGTCCATTATGGAGGCACAGGCACTTTCTGAACACAACACCAGACAGATGCTCACGGTCATGAATGCTACACTTCCTGCCATGGGTGACAACCTCCACGGTCTTGGTGATGCCACGCGTTATTATGCTGATGTCATGGATAGACAGTGGTATGAGACATTATCATTGCTCGATCATGCAATGTCTGTGCTTGAGCATGTGGTGGGAGTAGGGCATTGGCCACATGGACATAGGTCAGTAACAAGATCAGCAGAGAGTCCACGTGTCCATGCACATTCACACTCCCATAGTGGAAGTACCACCAGCACTACCAAAGTGAGGGTGCTGTCCAGAACACAATGGAGCAGGCCATTGGCAGATGGTCCTGGACAGTTCTGTCAGGGACATGGATCCAGCAGACAGCAGTCTCAATCAGGGAGTAGTACTGTATGTGACCTTTGACCTGGTGGTGCCAATGAGACTCCTGGCAGAACCAGTTCCTGTATCCATGGCCAGAGACAGTGAACTGTACATTCTGCCATGTGCGGTCCATGGCTGTCCAACATACCCCTGTGTAGGGCAACCACATAGCTTGACTGTGTGCATAGAAACACTCACACATCTCTATCACAGGCAGGTCACCACCAGACACACACAGCTTCTCTGCATGGCCCAGTTGAACACCACACACACACACACACACACACACACACGCACACACACGCACACACACGCACACACACGCACACACACACACACACACACACACACACACACACACACACACACACGATGTCAACCATATGGCCTAGCCTAGGCCTCTGGCAAACCCACACCACACCCTGTGTATGTGATGATACCTGTGCCACATCCCTGTTATCCATACCATCGATACAGGGACATGGTAATATGGGTCTGATACACACGGTGAATATAGTACAGTGTAGTAATGTAATGCTCTGTAAGTTCCTGTCTGCTGGTAATTGTTATGGGTACACATCAATGTGTATGTACTTTTTAGCCATGATGCATTATTGCTGTTTGTATTGCTGAATGACTGTAGTATCACATACTGTATTCTGTTTGTGTTCCAGGTGTCTGTGTGTCTGCAGGCTATGGGCCTGCTGAAATTACCAACAATGAGTCTGGCAGAGTGGAAACACAGTGACCTTTTAATAGCCAAGGTACAGCTATATTTGTATGTTTACCAGGTGTGTATACATGCAACAGTGTGTGAGGGACAATGGGGGCAGACAGTGTGACCTTGCATACATATCCCTTGACACTGCCATCTAGCCTTCATACATGTCACCTGGGTGTTATGTAGTACCACAGGCTCATACATACAGAGGAGGTTACTTGAGTACTGGCACTAGGTCCCTCACAAGACTAGCCATTACTGTAACCCCAACAGATCCACCTATCAGCACCTGTTGCCCCTGACATTTCTTTCCCATTCACTCAACCTTGATGAAGTTGATGAGAGTAATACATGGTACTGTGTTTGACAGGTTTGGGGAGTGTATTCCTGACACAGTTCAGCCTATATTAGCCTAACCTGACAATCACCAGCATGTTTGTCTGCAATCTCATATGCGAGTCTGGCCTCTTGTGCTGGTAGTGCACACAGAGTCATAGTCTTGTACATGGGGCAGCTGTTGAACGGCTGAGCACAATCTCTACCTGCTTAGTTTTACAAATGATAGTGCTAGATACATAACACTAACACCACAGTGGTAATGTAGCGTCACAGAGTCTGCCACTACTATTTAAGTGGGGGCAATTGCAGGGGCTTTTAGGATTGCCAATGGTGGGTTCAGAGGCCCTTAACATGGTAGAGCCATCTGAAACACACACACACTTCTACATGGGGACATGCATTGAAACGCACATGCACACAGAGTTGGCAATTCTCATATTAGATGACCTACCTATCTATTTATGTACAATACACAGTGATATGACTATTGCATGCACCACAGTGCCTTTGTGTTAGAAAGTGTGTAACTGTGCTTGTAAGGTGGATGACATATGTAGGGGCTGAAACTACGTTGGCAGTGGGGGACTTAACAGGGTGGAAGATTCACACAAAATGGTATAACCATCCCATACACACAGTAAAGACAGCCACAGGGGATATACATACAGAAACACATACACAGTTGCCAATAGATAGATTAGTAACCCTACATATCCATTTGTATGTACTATAGTACTACGGACACATCACATGCACCACAGAGATTATATGCCTGGGACATAACTTACTACCTCTTACAACAAATAATTTTGAGAATGCCTTTATGGATGGTGGAATAAACCACCCAAAATAGTGAATGGTCTCATATATTACTCTTACAAACCTGGACAAGGGATAGAGTAACAGACTTTGTATCAACATGATGTTTCAGACAGGTACAAAGTCTGATCCTGACATGTCTGTCACTACGGTAACTGTAACATATTTAGCAATGATTTCTCATTAATGACCACTGTTAGGGGACACAGATAACATATAGGTTGCAAACATTTGGATATTCCATATACATCTGCACAGATGACTGGAATGGGTTGTATAGCTTAACATGGTACATACAAGGCAGATGCCATTCACTTGTTCTTTAAAGTAATGCCATGGGGAGGGAGTCAACAGGCCTTAAAATGGTATAACCAGCACACACAACAGCCACAGGGGATATGCTTCATACACACTACTATTGTTGTCAATATTGAGATTAGAACCTCTACCTATCTATTTGTATTATATTATTACACAGTTATTGCATGTGCCACATAGCTTATAGGGCTGAAGAGTGTATACAGGTACTTCTATGGTGAATGACATCAGCGGGCCTTGTAAAGTAGTGCAATGGGAAGTGTACTGGGTGGGACATGCCTCAAAATGGCATAACCCACACCCTCAGGGATACAGTACTCACCCACACACACAGAGGATATGGTTCTTGCACACACACACACACACACACACACACACACACACACACACACACACACACACACACACACACACACACACATACACACACACACACACACACACACACACACACACACACACAATCACAGTTGCCAGTATTGAGTTTAGAACCCCTATCTATCTAGTTATTTTTACTACAGTGTTACACAGTTATTTCACATGCCACAGAGCTTATAGGGCAGAGGGCTGTCCAAAGGTACTTCTAAGGTGAATGACATCAGCAGCCCTCATAAAGTAGGGCAATGGGAGGTGTACTGGGTGGGAAAGGCCTCAAAATACTTTAAGCTACAAACAAACACACTTACAAACACACACACATTAGCCAGAACTGAGATTAGAACCCTTACCTATCTAGTTATTAGTTCTACAGTGTTAAGCAGTCATTGCACATGCCATGGAGCTTATAGGACTGAGGGCTGTCCAAAGGTACTTCTAAGGTGAATGACATAAGCAGACCTTGTAAAGTAGGGCAATGGGAGGTATACTGGGTGTTATAGGCCTCAAAATGCTTTAAGCTACAAACAAAGACACTTACAAACACTCACACATTAGCCAGAACTGAGATTAGAACCCTTACCTATCTAGTTATTTGTACTATGGTGTTAAGCAGTCATTGCACATGCCACAGAGTTTATAGGGCTGAGGGCTGTCCAAAGGTACTTCTAAGGTAAATAACATCAAGCAGCCCTTGTAAAATAGGGCAGTGGGTAGTGTACTGGGTGGGAATAGCCTAAAAATCTTTAACCTACAAACACACACACACACACACACACACACACACACACACACACACACACACACACACACAATTACATTTCCCACGATTGAGATTAGATCCTCTACCTATCTAATTATTTGTACTATAGTGGTACACAGTTATTGCACATGCCACAAAGCTTATAGAGCTGACAAGTGTCCAAAGGTACTTCTAACGTGAATGACATCATCAGATCTTGTACAGTAGGGCCTTTGGATGTGTACTGAGTGGAAAAGGCCTCATGATACTTTAACCTACAAACACACACACACACACACACACACACACACACACACACGCACACACGCACACACGCACACACGCACACACACACACACACACACACACACACACACACACACACACACACACACACACACACAAAGGCAGGTGATGTAATAATACAACCCCTACCTCAGTACTGTTACACAATGGGGCTCACCTGCATGCTGGCACATGCAACTGGCTACAACTTGTATGCAACTGTCCGCAGCAGGACATCACTCATAGGTTCATAGGTGTGTACTGGGCTAATGGCCCTGGGGCCTTTCCAAGCCTAGCCCATAGGATTACCCTGGCATCTTCCCACCCGACTTTATTTTCCAGTGCCTCTGTCGAGTAAAGCCACTGGAGTGATCCCTGTGGTGAATTTTCTATTTCCCATCCATTCATCAAGATTTCTCTTGAAGAGGGCCAGTGAGGTGCTCTGCTTGACGTGTATGGGAAGTCTATTCCATAACATGGGCAGTCTCTGGGTTATGAATCTGTCCCTTCAGCATGTTTTGTTGATTTTGGTAATGAGGTTGAGGTCTCTGGAGCATGTGGTGTGGAGGGATTGGGATTTCTTTAGATGTAACATTTATAACAGAGCTGGGTCAGACATGGCTTTGTAAGTCAAGCAGAGATTGCCTCTAAACAGGTGATATGAGACAAAGAATACTTGGAGTGTTTTTAGTCTGTCCATATAGGACAAATGTTTAAGGCCTAGGATCCTCTTTGTGAGGTACTTTTGTGGCATCTCCAGTTGTTGCAGGTGTTTAGTGAAGTACATACTAAATGGGGCATTGAACTCAATGATTAGCCTAATGAGGGAAGAGTAGAGGGAGACAATGACCTCTTTCTTACTGGATGCAAAACCCTTAGTAATGAGGACTTTCTAACCACAGTGGCAACGTGATAGTCAAAAGAGAGGTTGCTGTCAACCTGTGTTCCCAGATCTCTTATAATACCTTCTGTGTTCAGTGGGCTACCATCGATGTGGTAATTCATGGGAACTGTCTTTTTTCCAAAGGGGATGACACATTTTTTGGCATTGAGCTTAAGGGCATGGTTCTGACACCAGTCGTTGGTCTCAGCGAGTCCTTTCTGTAGGATGTCAACATCACTCGGGGAATTAATAATAACTCCCAAATTGCAATCATCTGTGAATGTTGTCAACCAGAGTCCCTTTGTGTTGGCCTGGACTTCAGAGAAGTAGATATCCAACAGGAGAGGACCCGGGACCGAACTCTGTGGGACTCCACTCGTGATTGGTCGGCAGTCTGACTTGGCGTCGGCTACTTTCATACACTGGGTTCTACCTGTGAGCCAGTTTGCAGCCCACCTAGTGATATAGGGGTTGATGCCTAGCATAGTGAGTTTTTCTATGATTCTTGAGTGGGGAATGGTATCAAAGGCCTTGGCCAGATCAAGGTAGGCTGTATGAACCACCTTGCCTTCATCCACAGCTCTGATGACTGACTCAAAGAAGTTGACCAAGTTGAGTAGGTATGATCTACCCTTCACAAAACTAAACTGTGTAGGATCCGGAGTTTGGAGATTCCCTATATCCTTGTTTATTAGATCCATGATGATGCATTCCACAGCTTTGCATATCAGACTTGTTAGGCTAATGGGGCGAAAGTTCCCATGGTCTGTAGTCACTCCTCTTTTGTGGAGAGGGATGGCTGTAGCAGTGAGCCATTTGGTAGGGACAAAGCCTGAGGTGAGGCTATGATTGAACATGGCACGCAGGTGAGGTGACAGTTCACTCTGTAGTTCATGTAGAACACAGTCAGGGATATTGTTAGGTCTCATAGACGCTGTATTCTTGGCTTTGGACAGTGCTGTTTTAACCTGTGCAGCAGTAAAACTGGGTGCCTGACAATCTACTGGTATTGTGATTGATCTCTTGTGGGGAGGGGTAAAGTTGACACTGAATCTGTCAGCCATTATATTGGCAATATCTATTGGCTCGGTATAGGAGGTACTATTATGCAGTAGCTCAGAGCAAATCAGGGTATTGCTGTTGAGATTCTTTACATAACTATAGAAGGCCTTGTGGTTGTCTTTACTATCTGCTACAATTCTGTTTTCATAGCTAGCTTTAGAGGATTTGATAAGGGATCTCAACTTTTTTGTTGAGGCTGATAAGGGAGTTTTTCCAGTCTTGGGACTTCACCTTATTCCACAACAGTTTCCTCCTTCTGTTGTAGAGTTTATGGCAGGAGACTACCAGATTGGCTTCCTTTTTTGGTGGAGAGTGTCTTGGTTCTGTCGGGTATGACGAGAGCCATGCATTTGTGTACATGTTTGTACAGTGCATTGGTGTATGATTTGGCGGTCATGCAACTGATCTCCATTTGCATGGTGCCATGAAGTTGGCCACCTCTGTTTGTAGGAGCCCAAAGTTAGCCTTGAAGAAGTTTTTCATGGTGGTTACCTTTGCAGGGGGGCAGGATGTGGATTTCCATAGTGGTTAGTTTGTGGTCGGATCTAACCAGGGAGGAGTTGATTACTGGTGTAGAGAAACGGTCGCCCATGTTAGTAATGACCAGGTCAAGGATGTTGCTACCTCTAACGGGGGTAAGAATGAGCTGGCCCAGGGTATTGGAATTAATGAATTCCAGGAAACATTGGGTAAGTGTATTGGTACATGAGTAGGTTTCCCACTTAATAGAGGAGTAGTTGAAGTCGCCCAGTATGAGAGTGTTAGGTTGGACCCTAATATTCTCCACGGTGCTTAGGAATGTGGAGTGTGAGTCTTGGGACATGGTTGGGGACCTATAGCAGGTTACGAACTAAATCGCTGTCCTCCCCAATGTTAGCTTCACCTGAAGTATCTCAGACGCGTTATGTTGGGCTACTAGTCTGGAAGTGTGCACATCCTTTGTGAATATGGAAACACCACTGCCTTTGGAGCTTCAGTCCAAGTTCTGGGTATGAAAGGTGTGGAATGAGTTATAGCCTGGTAGTGCAGGGGTGCTTTCTGCTACCTTGAACCAGGTCTCTGTTACTGCACAAATGTCAATGTTCTCCATTTTAAGGAGTGCTTTGAGTGAGTGTATTTTGAGATTTAGACTTCTAGTGTTGAGTAGCATGACCCTCAGATTGCATTAGTTTGTAGCTGTTATGGTGGTAATTTGGTCTTTGGAACACCACCTAAAAAAGGCACTATATAGGCGCAAGAGCCTTGGCCAGTATCCGGAAGCCCAGAGGTGACAGATGCAGGCCATCTCTGGCAAAGCATCATGGTCTGTCAATCATGTCATCTCAGGCAGACAGATACTGGATCCCTTCAGAATGACACCAGATACTTAGCCAGTTGTTGAAATCAATCATTTTCTGCTTGTACATTGGTATCATTCTGGGCAATGGTAGGATGCTCCTCAGGGGTAGGGTCATACCTGCTGGGGCTACATAATCCGAGAGCTCCTCCATGTCTCTTTTCATGTAGTCCAGGGAGGTACTTCGCAGGTCATTCACACCTGTATGTACAATAACAGAGTCATATTTGTACCTGTTGTTGATGGACCTGAGTGCGTGCATTATGTGGCAGTTCCTGGTGCTTGACAGGCAGCTGACTCTTATTTTCTCCTTATTCAACCTAGTGAATGGGACATCATGTGCCTCACTATCGAGTCACCTATGACTAGTGTGTTGGGCATGCTGTTTTGCCTTAGGGGCTTTGGTTGAGTGGCACACTGTTTAGGAGAGTTGTGTGTCTCGAGATTAGTGCTGTGTTGTGTTGTGGTCAAGTGCGTTTCTGCCTTGAAGGTCTCTGCTGTTTGGGTAGATTTTTATTGAGAGCCTCTGCGAAGGTGGGTGTGCGGTTTGTGTTTTTATGTGAAGGCAGTGCTAGTGTGTGTTCTGGAGGACTATATGTTCCATGTGGTGTGGTGCAAGTGTTGACCTTCTTCTCTTGACCAGCTATTCCAGTCTTGGCTGGAGAGTGTGTGGCTCCTAGTTTGGATATATAAGTGCATCTGTCACAAGTCTGACTGTTGGGAGGTGAGAGGAGAGGGTTGTCAGTGTACATGAGGCAGTTACTACATTGCCTCAGGATGCCCAAGTTCAGCAGGTTAATAGGAGAATGCACTCTTTGCCTTTCAGGGTATCCCTGTCTATGATTCTCGTTCTGTGTGTGTCTCCCTGTGTGTGTGTGTCTCTCTCTCTCTCACTGTTTGTCTCTCTCTCTTTCCCATGTCTATGTGTGTGTATGCTTGAAATATTGTTATATGTTGCTTATATATATGTCTGTGTATCACACGCAACAGATGCAGATATATCACATATGGGCCACCTACAGCTAGCTGAGGGTAATCCTGTCTGACGGGTGTGGGTAGAGACAGTTAAGGTGTACATAGCTGTCTGTATGCAAAGAAATATATGTACAATACAGTTATATACTCCACTGTGGGTTTAGACATGGGCTAAGTGCATGAGCATGCCCAGTATGAACTTCTATAGTAAGAGTGGGACTCCATTCCAGAGATAGTTGTACTCCGGTCTGGGGTTTTGCGTGCTACAGCCATACCTGTCAACCTGTTAGTGCAAGAAATCTGGAGATAGCCTGCCAAAATGGGGGGACAATGGCCCAAACATAGAGAGATACTGTATATATTGCTCTTATTAATGTAGAAAGGTGCTAGAGTAACAGGGTTTGTTTTAGCAGACATTTTCTGACATAGATGATGTCTGACACTGAAATGTATTGTGTCATTACTTAATGATAGAAATCCTCAGATCATCACAGTGATTTACCTGAAAAATACAAGATGTATGCTGCACAGATCCCAATTGTGAGCCAAAATATAGACATTCTTGCCCAGCCTGTCTGGTTGAGAGATGTGGCAACAGCTGATTGGCTGATGAAGCTGTGTAAACAGTCCAGCACCTCAGTGATATAGTGGCTGGGGATCTCCTGCTTGTGTGGTATTCTTCTTAACTGAAAAACCACATCCTGGTGTGGGTACAGAGTGCATTCTACCGAGCAGAGATGTCCATTATAGGTGTGGTATATTCCACATAGCACTGTGATTTCCAGCTATGTCAGTGGCACAGAAGTACAGAGTAATGTGGTGAACCACTGACAGACATTTGTTTACAGGTTGATAGGTTGATCTGAGGTTACTAGGCTATTGGCCCTGAAGCCCTTATAACCCTTGCAGATGAGAGGGTAGCCTATATTAAGCCATGTCAGCACCCAGAGCCCCTGTCCAGCAGGGACACAGGTGGAATCACAGGACTGTATTTTCTGTTTCCCATGAACTTATACAGGGAGCACTTCACAAGGGCCATTGAGGCACTCGGCTTGATGTGGACAGGAGTGTAGTTCACAGATGGGGGAGTCTGTGGGACACATATCTGTCAAACCAACAAGCCCTATTGATATCACAGACCAGGTTGATGCTACACCTACTGGTTGTTTGAGTGGGCCTTGCCTTCCAGATGTGCAACAGTCCCATCAAGGCAGGGTCTGGATTGCTTTGTATGCCAAACAGAGGTCACCTCTGAGGAGTCTGTATGGAACTGAGTA
This sequence comes from Protopterus annectens, assembly GCF_019279795.1. Taxonomy (NCBI): domain Eukaryota; kingdom Metazoa; phylum Chordata; order Ceratodontiformes; family Protopteridae; genus Protopterus; species Protopterus annectens. Next base: position 153,755,702 of record NC_056735.1, on the reverse strand, counting down.
GAGGGATAGTGCTTTCAGCCTATCTGTGTAGGGTAGGTGTTTGAGGCCCTGGATTCTCAAGGTGAGGAACCTCTGTGGTCTCTCCAGCTGCTGCATGTGCTTTGTGAGTTACATGCCGAAGGGAGAGTTGTACAAAATAATTGGCCTTATAAGGTTAGAATACATGGATCTTATGACCTCTTTGTCCATGGATGAGATACTCTTACTTTTGAGTTGGCCCGTCTATGAAGCTTTCTGTACAATGGAAGCAAATGGTGCTCAGGCTTCAGGTTGCTATCAACTTGGGTTGCCAAATGCCTCAGTTCTGATTATGTATGTAGGACATTGTTGTTAATGTGACAATATGTGGGGATGTCAGTCTCCCCGAAGGAGATGATGATGCATCTGCAGGCATTCAGCTTGAGGCCATGTTTCTGGCAGCAGTCATTTGTTTTGTGAGACCCTGTTGTAGACTGTCCACATCACTTTGGGTATTGATGACTCTTCCCAGCTTGCAGTCAAATGCCCACCTGGTCAGCCATAGGGCAGTGTTTTTGGCCTGCACCTCAGGGAAGTATATCCTGTATACCATAGGTCCCCAGACTGATCCGTGAAGTATGCCGCTCATTACGAGTGTACTGCTTGAGTTGGCTACCCCTATTATGACCAGGTGGGTTCTGTCAATGAACCAGTTTGCTACTCATCTGGTAGCATATGGATTGCTGTCTAGTTGACAGAGTTCATGTATTATGGCCAAGTGGGAAATAGTGTGAAAGGTTTTGGAGAAGTCAAGGTGGCTGGAGTGCACCATCTTTCCCTCATCCATGCCTTTGTTGGCTGCCTCAGGGAAGTCATCCAGAGTTCACTGAGATACCTCCCCTTGAGAAAGGCAGACTGTGTGGGGTCAAGTATTTGGAGTTTGCCAATGTCCCTGGTAATGAGGTCTATGATGATCCACTGCATGACTTTGCAGGTCAGGCTAGTTAGGCTGATGGGTCTTTAATTTCCCGGATTGGTGAACACTCCACCTTGGTGTACATGGATGACAGTGGCTGTCTGCCACTCGGCTGTGACAAAGGCTGTACTCAGGCTTTGGTTGTGTAGGGTGCATAATGATGCTGCCAGTTCATGCTGGGGTTCTTGTAGGTTGCAGCCTGGGATGTATTTGGGTCCCATGGAGGCTGTCTTCTTGGGTTTGAGAGGGCAGTGATGCTCTGTTCCCTAGTGATAAGTGTTGGGTGGTCAGATACTGGGGATGTTCTGCTTTCCTGATGGGGGAGGGCAGAGGGGAGACATTTCTGCTGAATCTGTCAACCAGTGGATTGGCTATATCTACAGCATTTGTGTATGTGGTGTCCTTGACCACCAGTTTTGCAGAAATCTGGGAGCTTCCTTTGGGAATGCAGACATATGTGAGAGAGGCCTTATGATTGCCTGTCTTAGATGTGGGCAATTTGAAGTTGGAGATGCCTTTAGAGGATTTCAGTGGTGCTCTTATTTTTTGTTCAGGCTAAGGGGTGATTACTTCTAATTGTGCACCTGCTTCTTCTTGGTCCTGGACAGCATTGTCATCATTTTGTTATATAGTTACTTTATTGCAGATGTTTGCAGACTGGGTTACTCTCCCTTGTGGATGATAGTGTTGTCCTGTCAGGTATTTCGGAATCTATGCATCTGTATATAATATATATATATATATATATATATATATATATATATATATATATATATATATATATATATATATATATATTATATGCTGGTATAGTAATTTTGTGTACATTTGAACATTGGTGCCTGTTCCTCCAGTGGGGGTAGGGGGCTGTTCAGCTGTTTATACCTTCTGTCTGGTGGCTGTGATCAGCTTGGGAGACATTTTCATTTTACCATGACTGGGGGGGGGGGGGGGTCAGGAGAGATGGTGATATCGAACGTGACCTTTTTTGTTGGATCTTGCCAGGGAGGATAATACCATAGAGGTGCTGCAATGGTTAATCATGTTGGTTACTGCCAAGTCCAACATATGTATCACATCTTGTGGGGATATCAAGTAGCTGTCCCAAGGATTTATCATTGATAAGATGGGGGAATCTGTTCTGGCATGGTTGGTTTTCCAATCAGTGGTTGGGTAATATAAGTCAACCAGCATCAGGGTAATGGGTTGAATCTTCATAGATTTGCAGAAAGCCAGATATGTGGGGTGGGTATCCTGAGTCAGATATGTTGGCCTGTAGCTACTTATAATTTGCATAGGGGTTTTGTCATCAGTTGACTACACTTGGAGTGTCTTGTGTGTGTCAAACTGTTTGACCAGCATGGAAGTATGTGTCTGTCTAATATATCTTTATACTCCACCTCCTTTGACTTTGCTGCCCACATTTTGGGGTATGGTTGCGTGATAAAATGACTGATCAGGTAAGGGTGGGTTGCTCTCCACAGCTGTGGCCCAGGTTTCTGTGAGTGCACAAATGTCACCAACTGCCAGGGTTACAAATGCTTGCAGTGAGTGCATTTTCCTGTTTAGACTCCTAGTGTTTAGCAGAAGGCATTTACTTTGCATTTTGTTGAGTGTTTTATGTTGGTAGTATTGACCCCATGACTTTCCCTAAAAGGCACTATGGGGAAGGCAAGGGCTTTTGCCATAGGCCTGAAGGCTAAGTGAGACAGATGCAGGCCATCTGTAGCAAAGCAGCATGGTCTGTCGATCATCTCAGGCTGCCAGGCAGTCGATCTCCCTGGGATGACACCAGTAAGTAAGCCAATTGTTACTGACAATCATTTTCTGTTTGTACTGAGCCATCATTCCAGGTGATGGTAGAATGATGCTTAAGGCTAGGGACATACCTGCATGGGACATATTCAGCAAGCTGAATCATGTATGTCTTCCTATAGTCCAGGGAGGTACATCTGATGTCGTTTACATTGCCATGGACTAGGCCAGAGTGATAACGGTACCAATTGTGGCATGACCTGAGTGCATGTGTGATATGGCAGATTCTGGCACCTGACAGACAAGTAAACATGACTTTCTCTTTATTCAGCCTGGTGAGAAGCACATCTGTGTGTCTCATGATGGAGTCTCCTGTGAGTAATATGTTGTGTTTATGGTAAGGCCTTAGTGGTTGCAAGACACTGGTGTGTGGACTGTGCATGTTCTGTGATGTGTAGGTTTGTGGAGTTCTCGTGTGTTTTTGCCTCTAAGGTGTCCTTTGTTTGCGATTTTGTTTTGTTGAAGACCTCCACTTACGTGGGTGTGTGTTGTGTAGTTGTGGGTGATGTTTACTGACTCCATACCCTGTAGGGTACCTATGTTACTGCACAATTTGTTCTGGTGTGCTTATTTTCCATTTGTCTGGCCAGTGGTTCCCCTTCCCTTTATATAGGTCTCTTTGTCCTTCTGTAGTCCAATCACAGGCTTTGACCACAGTGGCTGCTATGTATTTGTATTTTTGGGTGAGGGGTAGACATTGTAACATCACACACAGGGTTATGGGCTTCACACATACTTATTGGGTTGTTCATGTCCTAATATGTGGTATATAGGTCAAACAAAAAGGATGGTTTGAGTTCGAGTTTTGGAACATATAAAAGATATTAGGAACAAAAATGAACATAGTCCGGTGGCCAAACACTTTTTGGAGAAACACAAGAGTGACTCTAGTAGTCTAAAATTTTGTGTATTGGGCAAACCCTTTAATTGCGAAAATGGGGGACTATTAGTTCATAAGTTACTCGAACTAGAGACCAGGATGATCCTTAAATTTAATACATTAAAGCCACATGGACTAAACTTAGAACTAAGTATTTAATATCTACTAATTTAGTTTAGTCAGCTTAGATTTACTTAGAGTTGATTCATCTGGTTATACAGATTATATTTCATCATTTTTGACTCATATTCATTCATACAATATATATTTTTTGAGCCATTTTATATGATTAATTACATTATAATTTATAGGACAATATTTAAAGCGTTACATTGGTCCTTTTTACTTGAATTACTTGGTAGCAATCTAATTCATTCTTTTTCATGTATATTCTGTTATACTCTTTTTGATACAATTTGTATACCATTTTATAAATATTTACATATAGAATATATTAGTTTAATAATATTAATTTTGAAGATAGCTGATGTTGACATTTTATTTAAATGTGCTAGATCTATAGGGCAAAATATTGGCAGAGTACTTTAAATCTATTCAGAAAATGTTATAATTGTTTAATTGGTGCTGATTAACTTTGAAAAATTTGTATAAATAATTGTTAACAGCACTGTGTATTTGTGATCCATTTGAAGGCGAAAAGCCGAGGTACCAGATCGCAATAAACGTCTTACTGGCATGGTGCTGGTTTAAGTGTGTTTTACTTCATATCTGCTGATTTCTCACTAGTGTTTGTGGTTATGGGCTTCACACCTCTGAGTGAACCTATTTAGCAGGTTGCCCATTATTGCACCACTACATCTGCTGTGGTCCTCAGACGGTTTGTGTTGCTATTTTATTATGAGGCTACATGTTGGCCCTAGCTGTCAACCTGTCACAGACTGACATCTGAACAGGCCCATATATGACAGTCAGACACAGGCCTCCACATGGGGACAGGGTGTTAATAATGCTCTGCCAAACATAGACAGTTGGGAGACCGGTTTGGTATTTGCTTGCTTTTTCTTATGGGTATGACGTCTGCTTCCCCACTGTCTGCCACTGATGTTTTGACATGAACCTTTCTTGTTTTACAAATAGTTTGGCAGGCAAAAGCAATGTTAGGACAAGCAGAACAGATGTATGTGGCATACCTGTGGTCCTTCTGTGACAGACTGTTATTCCAGGGGTATGGATGGTGGCCAGTAACTTGTTGTCAGTGCTGACACAGTAAGGTGGCAGCCATTTATAACCTGGCAGTACACAGCCTTTCAGGTATCTGCTGTCCTACTAGGCACCACACCTCTCAACATCTTAGAGCCAGAAATCTGGAGACATCCATAAATAATTGGAGGACAAAGGGCCAAAAATAGAGACAGGTTTTACATATTGCCCTTACAAACTTAGATAGGTGCTAAAATAAGAGGTTTTGCATTACAATGCATTTTTCTAAAGGGTATGAAGTCCGAAACTAAAATCTGTTCATTATTTTCTGACTTTAGTCTTTAATGATTTGCCAGAAAACCACAATTTCATGAAAAACAGCAAAATTATGATGCAAAACTCTGGACATTCTGCAAAAATCTGTAGAGTTGAGAGGTATGCTAGGCACTGTGTAGGTTACTCTGAGCTGTGCACTGTCCATATTTGGGGTATGGCCCCTGTTCCTGACTTGTCCATCTTTCCTGCAGCAATGGATATTGACTTCTGGACAGTGTGTACAGGTCCTACTGTAGGTGTAGTTGACATGCAAAATAGTTGACACAGAAAGTCTTGGAACATGGATCCTGTCAACGGTAGTACTGTACCTAGGCCACTAAGCAGCAACAGCCAAGAGTAAGTGCTGCCCACTTCCTGACAGTATTAACCACACATATACATAGCTCATTGACCCCTGCATATTGTGGACATGCAACAAGTTATCAAGTTGATTAGGACAGCCCTGGGAGTGTGTGCTGTGCTACTATTACCCTACAAACATACATGTTACTGCATTTCTATGGGGACAAGGGTGTGTTGGGGGGCATACCTGTCAACTGTACACATTTGCACAGACTGTGCAGATGATGGCTTTACTTTTTGGTTCCATTTAGCATAGTGTTGTGGGTGTCTTGGAAAATACTGGCATATCACTAAAGACCAAAGGTTAGAATGTAATAGCTGACATTTGAGTTTCCGACTTTCTACCCTTCAGAGACTTCATGCAACTGCAAGACCTGCTGTGATATCACTGTGTAAGTCTGTAAGAGGACTATTTCATCATTGTCCCTATTTGTAGGCCTTTGCCAGCCATTTCTTTATGGTTTTCTACAGCTGACTTGCTGGGAGAGGCTGAGGGGTGAGTATGGGACCCCAATGTTGACATCCCTGCATGTGACCTATGACCCTCCAGTTTATTTGTCCCCCACATACACTGCAGTGTGCTTTCTCACCTAGGGCCTACTGCATACTCTGTGGAAGCCAGTATTGGGCAGACATTTCCTGTTGTCCCACATAGCTGTTGGTTGTCTGCTGCTTTCCCAGTAGGCCACCCCATTCCCTTGCATAAATGCAGCAATACCTGAGATATGCTACCAAAACATACTACTCCATTCATCTATTGTTAAGAAGAGTGACTTAACTTGTGCCTGCAGCAGTTGTGGGGATGGTGCTTGAGGGCTGGCTCTGTCGGATGCATGCAGTACACAGCCTATACATGGTAAGGTACAGGTAGTGTGATGTGTGTGGCATCCATTTTACTGTGTGTTTGAGTCAGAGAGAGGTGTCAGTCCCTGGGACCCTAGGGTGTCACTGTATGTGCTATCCGTTGCCTCTTTGCCAAGGCCAGGGCATACTGGGCATGCCTACATCTGCCTACAGGGGCAGGCTCATGGGGTTCCTCCTCCAAGTCCCCCTGTGCCTGTGGAAACCTTGGCAATGGTGGGGGGTTGTGTGCCCCTTCCTTATGATGTTCCTGCTGCAGCTGTTTCCACAGGACCATATTGTGTAGCATGGCACATACTATGAACATGTGCACACATGTGGCTGAAGAGTACTAAAAGGCTCCACCAGATATGTCAAGGCAGCGGAACTGTGACTAGCATCCCAAACACACAGTCTATAATGTTCTTAGTTTATGTTTGTGCCTCATTATGGCTTTCTTCAGTAGGTGTATGCCTATTTCTGATGGGTGTCATCATACACAGTTCCAGTGCGTAGCCAGCATCCCCCATGAGATGGCCATATGGGATGCCCCCCCGGCAAATGCCTGGTACAGCTGTGAGGCATGCCAGATGTGGGAGCCGTGAAAGTCGCCAGGGCTGCCAGCACACACATTCACTCTACTGTCTTCACCAGGTGGTGCTTTGATGTGGATGTGAGTGCAGTCTGTGGCAACCAGTACCTCTGGGTAGGCTGCTACATGGTGGAAGAGACACATATTGCTGGTCCTCTCCTCAGGGGTGCTGGGGAAATAAATGTGCTCACCAGCATGTGGTCACATGGCATCCAGGAACTGATGGAGTACCCTGGCTGCAGATGCCTGTGAGATGCCCATGATGTCCCCAGTAGGTCTTTGGAAAGTACCTGTAGCTAGTATTCTTAATGCTACACATACCTTGGTTTCAACTGGGATGAGTTCCCCTCTATTGTCTCTGGGTCTGAGGTGAGGCTGGCAGAGCATGGTGAGTTGCTAAGTATGTCCCTGAATACCCTGTAGTGCTCTAGTATCTCCAGATCATGTAGCCCCTGGAAGGTTACCCTGGGTCTGAACAGTCTTCTCCTCCTCAGTCTGGGTCGGTTGTCAGCATTATCCTCATCACCGGCCTCAGTCTGTAGCACATACAGATGTAGCAAAGCAACAGCAGCCGCTATCATTTTTTCAGTTAAAATTCCCAAGTGTGTACACTAATGGTGCAGAGTTTGTGGGAAAAAAACAGACTGAAAGGTGTTTGCATACTTTATACTGGTGTGCTGCAGATGCTGCCTGTGTGATTGGCTGACTATGATACATTCCACCTGCCAGTTATATTATTGAGGGTTTGAATGGGCCACTGTGAGTGACAGAGTCCATATTAGTGATTTGTATGTAGTTCCTTTACTTTATTCTGTTATTTCCTTTTTTCCTGTATTTCTGTTGTGTTTAAGCCCTGTGGCATGCCACGCAAACTGTTTTAGCTAGTGTAAACATTACTAAGCAGAAAAGGCCCTCCCCTAGACACAAACACACTCAGCATTTCTTGAACCAGCTAAGGACAGATAAGCAGCCTCAGACACAATCCCTTGTTTAACTGTGGTTAGCTGAGTGCAAATAGGAGCCATAGCGCTCCAATGTGCTTACACCAGGCATGACACACTCCCTTTTCATGTCAGCTGCTTCTTCTGCTTACACCATTGCATTATAGCTCCTACATGGTTAGGTACCTGCTGACATGGTCTCCTATTTTGCTATTTAATAAATTTGACTCATTTACATACCCCTACTAGCTTATACCTTAGTTACACCACTACACCGGAGCCTATGTCCTTAGCAACCACTGTTACCTGTTATTGTTATGAGTCTGCATGCTGCCCAGTATAATGGCAAAATTACTTTTTCACATTTAATTGCCTTTTTCCTATATATTTTTTTATTTTCTACACGATTGCATTTGCGCGCCACTGCGCTCCGCTTAAACGTCCAAAATTGGCAAAAAAAACTTTTGATTTTTGCAATTTTAAAACACTTTGGCATGCCAATGGCCATAGTCTTGGCCATTGGCATGCCTAATAAACATAATACATGCTTTACTTTGAGCTGTCATGCCCCTGTTTTGATTTTAGCAGAAATGTACACGGTTACTAACCACATACATTTCTGCTATGGGCATGGCTCCAACATGGATGCCGGTCTGCTTGCTGGATCGCAAATTCACCTCATTTGCATGGTTTTCACATGCAAATGAGGTGATTTACATTATTACATCACCTCCATCCCAGAATACTGCTGGGTGGCTCGTGCATGCCCCCAGCCTTGTTTACTGGATCTCACAGGCTCTGAACTCCATGTTCAAGCCATGCCACTATGCTTACATGGAGATTAGCTCTGTGTAAGCTTTATTAAATCCTGGGGCTAATATTTTTAATTTTTCAAATAGGCTATACAAATGAATGCTTAGAAACACATAATTTCACTAGAATAATAGATCTAAAATAACAGAATAATGTAATTTATTGGCATCAGTTTTTAAATGGAACTGAAATACTTTCTGTTGGAAACTTAATGTCTAGATACAATCATGATTTTAATAAGTAGTTAATACTACAAATATGTAGTGATGTTGTAAATACACAGATAAAAAAGATATTTAATTTTATAAGTTGAATATAGTTAAATAAGATATTTAAATATAGTTAAATAACATATTTAACTTTTTTAATTAGTTCTCAGCACAATAAGTTGCCCTCTCAAGCTCCCCCTCAAGCTGGGTGCATGCACAGATTTCTACTGCCCTGCAACTACTCCAAAATATATTTAACAAAGCTGCATACGATACCACATTTACTGTATCAAACTAAGTGGGGTTTCTATCACATAGTCGAACTTGTACAAGTTTGAACCCCATATGGTCGAGACCATAAGTTCGAACTTGTACAAGTCTGAGAGCTTAAATGGATATTTCTGTAAGGGAAGGTTTCCATTCATTTCAATGTGGTGCGATCTTGGAGTTGGTATATTTAAGTAGCGGGGGGTGTGGGGGAGTGCAGCCCCCCATGTTGGGGGTGCAGGGGGACTTGCCCCTCTGCTTACAATAGTTTATTTTGCTTTTACTTCTTTTTTTTTCTCACTAGTCAAAGTCTTGTAACTTTGAATGGAATGGTTCGAACATTCCGTGTTCGAAGTTATAAAACTTCGACTATGTGATATAGACCCAACTAAGTGATGCAGCTGATCACATCTGCAAAGTAGCTCTTAAGAAAAGTAATCAAAATGCATTCTCTAATACCCATGCTTGTGTAGCCAGCAAGTCCTGTCCTGACAGTGTTGGGGCACTATCCCTATCATCTGTATACTTTATTTTTATATTTTATAATAACTTGTTACCTGCTGGCTAGTTCTAAGTTAAGCTTTCATATCTATGCTAGTGCCTCTCTTTGGCTAGCACACAACCTGAGGACCCCCCTGATAGCCCAGTTTTGCTGTAAACCTTTTGCATAATTTCAAGTAGCTTAATTTCTCCACTTAAAGCCAGTACTACTACAGCAAGGTCTCTAATAAACCAAAACCATATTTTAATCTCAACTGAGGCATATAAATAAATAAATAATTTTAGCAATGCTGAATCAACCAGAGACAGTCCTCAAAACTTGCCATTTTCTGGAATTAACCTATGTACCTTTCTGCTGTCTCCTGGTTGTTTTTCTTTGCCTCCCCCACCACTTTCCTGGGTCAGCCTGCCCCTGAGTTACCTTAAACTTCTTCAAATTGCCTCCCCTACCACTTTCGTGGGTCAGCCTGCCCCTGAGTTACCTTAAACTTCTTTAAATTTCCTGAACCCATCTGAGACTACCATCCCATAATCCTTTGCACTATTTTTAAACTTGACATACACAGACCCTGGAAATTACCGCCCCATTAGCTTGACAAGCCTTATCTGCAAAGCCATGGAGAGAATCATAATGGAACTCATAAATAAAGACATAGGGAACTTGCAGACTTTGGATCCAACCCAGTTTGGCTTTGTCAAAGGCAGATCCTGCCTCTTAAACTTGGTTGACTTTTTCGAGACAGTCACCAAGGCCATTGATGAGGGAAAGGCAGTCCATACAGCCTACCTCGACCTGGCAAAGGCCTTCGACACAATACCCCACTCAGGTATCATCGAAAAACTCATCAGCTTGAATGTAAACCCATACATCACAAGATGGGTTGCAAACTGGCTAAGTGACAGAACCCACAGGGTCAGAGTTGCTGGAGCCATGTCAGACTCAAAGCCTGTCACAAGTGGTGTCCCACAGGGCTCAGTCCTGGGTCCACTTTTGTTCGGCATCTACTTTTCTGAAGTACAAGCAAACACAGGAGGGTTATGGCTGACAAAGTTTGCAGATGACTGCAAACTGGGCGCCATAGTCGAAAACACATCTGACACAGATATCCTCCAGAAGGGCCTCACAGAAACGGATAACTGGTGCCAGAGCCATGGCTTGAAGTTAAACACCAAAAAATGCATAGTCATACCCTTCGGGAAAAACAAGGTTACCCCTAGCTACCATATAGGTGGCAATCCAGTGAGCACAGAAAAAGTCATCAGGGATCTGGGGACCCAGGTTGACAGTAGCCTTTCGTTTGACACTCATGTTGCTAAAGTAGTTAGGAAAACCTTCTATATCGCCCACCTGATCATGAAGGGATTCACATCTAGATCAAGGGAGGTCATCGTCCCCCTGTACTCATCACTCATTAGACCTATGATTGAGTACAATGCCCCGTTCGCAATGTATCTGACCAGACACCTGCTGCAGCTTGAAAGGCCCCAAAAGTTCCTCACCAAAAGGATAAAGGGTCTCAAAAATATGTCTTATGCTGCCCGACTGAAAGAACTCCAGCTCTATTCAGTCTCATACCGCTTGCTCAGAGGTGACCTGTGCCTGACATATAAGGCCATGTCAAACCCAGATTTGATGAATATGCTTCACCTCAAAAAATCTAGATCCCTCAAACCACAAGGGCGGGAGACTTAAACCTTGACACGGTTATAAATAGAACGTGCTGGAGGGACAGATTCATCACCCAGAGACTCCCTATGCTGTGGAACAAAATCCCGGTACATGTGAGGCAGAGCACCTCTCTGGCCTTGTTCAAGAGGAATCTTGACCAATGGATGGGAGATTGCAGATATACCCCAGGGATTACTTCAGTGTCACTGCTTGACAGAGGCACAGTAAAATGATAGGCATAGTTTTTATTCAAACTAAAGGGGTGGCGAAAGCCACATAACTATGGGCTAGGCTTATAAATGCCCTTGGGCAGATAGCCTAGTATGAACCTATGAACCTATGAACCTATGACATACTGAATAATGTCTTTCTTTTCTAATTAGCTCTCAGCACAACAGGTCACCCTTCAAGCTCCCTCTCAAGCTGCATGCTTGCAAAGATTGTAAGAAAATCTGTTTCTATTATTTGAACCAATGTTTGTGTATGGATTGTTTCAATAGAACAATGTTTTGTGACTTCCAATTTATGTTTACAACTGTTGGTTACTTATAATATTTACTTGCTGTACTCTGTCTAAGCAAATGTGAGTTTGATTTACAGTGTAAAGCAATCTGAGCTTGCAAATTATACACATCTTCCAGTGAACGACTGTACTAATTAACATATAATGCTTACCAATGTTGTTTAAATAGTGTACTTTAGCCAAGATTGTGATACAGTGTTCTACAATAAGCAATGAAATGTTACACTGTAACATTTTAGTGCATACACTGTTTTCTTGATAATACAGCTCTGTGTTTAATGGCAGCACATAAGAGTTTTTTTCTTTTTATTATATTTGTTAGCTAATGTTGTGTTTGTAGTACTCTCACTCTAAACTGCTCTATGGATCTCTGTATGCCTCCTGCTGCTCTACCATTGTCTATTTTTGCTTATCTCTCTATTTCTATTTTTCCTGCACTTCCTCCTTGTCTATTGTTGCTTCCATCTAGTCCTTGGTTTACAGCAGGCTATTTTGGAAACCTCTAACCTTTCAGTTCAATCTGCCACTGTTTATTGACACCTATCTTCTTTTTACATTTGTTTTCCTACAGTCTACTGCCCTGCAACTACTCCAAAAAATATTTAACAGAGTCTCATATGATACCACATTTACTGTATCAAACTAAGCAACTCAGCTCTTCACAGTTACAAAGCAGCTTTTCAAGAAAAGTACTCAAAGTACATACTCTAATATCCACATTTGTGTAGGCAGCAAGTCCTATCCTGATAGGGTAGTGGTACCATCCCTATCATTTGTACAGTTTTTTTTTTGTATTTTCTAATAACTTGTTACCTGCTGACTACTTCTAAGTTAAGCTTTCATATCTGTGCTAGTACCTGTCTTTGTCTAGCGAGCAACTTGAAGAACCCTCCTAATAGCCCAGTTTTGCTGTAAACCTGCTGTATACCTTCAAGTAGCTTAGTTTCTCCACTTACAGCCACTACTACTACATCCATATTGCACACCGGCAAGGTCTCTAATAAACCATCGCCATATTTTAATCTGAAGTGAGGCATGTAAATAAATAAATTATTTTAGCAAGACTGAATTAACAAGAGACAGTCTTCAAGACTTGCCATTCTCTGGAATTAATGTATGTAACTTTCTGCTCTCTCCTGATTGTTTTTCTTCACCTCCCCCACCACTGCCATGGGTCAACCCATTCCATTCCACCCAAGTAGTCATTCCACTCCCCTTCCCTATCCCCAGTTCCCACCCACCCCTACTACTCCTAAACTTAAAAGACATAAGTCCACCCATTTCTCCAATCTAACCAATCATACTATTGCCAGTTACCTCCTTGCCCAACCACTCCCATGCCTTTTCATTCTTCCACATATTACTGTCTAACCCTCCTCCACTCCACTCCCTAATCTCTGTCAAAAGAAACTCAAGAGTTATAAGCAAACCAAAAACTATATCTCTTTCTACTGTTAACTCACTCTGTTCTCAAACTCCTCTGATTCCTATCTGTACATCTCTTAGCACTCAGCCTCTTCTTCCTTGGACACCCTATCTAGTTGGATAATCTATTTAAACTCTATTCCACTTCACTCTTTTCCCTTAATTACTTTCCCCTTATACATTAATCTTCTCTAATCCTCATAAATCAATCTCATAACCATGCTTCTCACTATGTCTCACTTTATTCTAAACTTATTAGTTCTTTCTAATATCACTTTGCTTTCCTTTTTATTATTAAATTTCACAGCACTCAACTCTATTTCCTTTCCTGCTAAACCGTCATCAACTACTAACTTCATATTGAATCCATCTGAAAATCTCCTAGTTGCTATCAAATAAATGTACTACTCTCCCACAAAGTGAAAATTCTCCTGTTAATAAACTCTGCCCTTTCTATTCCCTTAAAAAAGCTGTACCCTCCACTTACAAAATTGCCTTTATAAATCTAAAATAAACCAACTACCAGTATTTTACTCTCCCAGATTTTCTATAATTTATCTAGGCAGAGACATTCAACCTAATCCTGGACCCACTTGCACTAACCTATCTTCACTATCCAATACTAATAACTCCTGTAAATGTTTGCATATTGTCACGCTAAACTTCCAAAGCATTTGTAACAAAATTACTGACTTTCATGCCTGGATAGCTCACAATCAACCTGGCATCATTGCCATTAGAGAGACCTGGCTAAAACCTTATCTAAAAGGCTCTGATTCATTCTTCCAGGCTTTGCCACAATAAGGTCTGATAGGCCCCACAAAAACAAAGGAGGTGGTATTGCACTTATTTTCCCTAACACCTACAACATAGTACTTACACTAATAATATCCCACAGTTCTCTAATGCTGAAATTTTTATTTCTTTCTTAAAAATAAATAACTCTAAAAATTGTGTATCAGTTCTATACATCTCCCCTGACAATAACATATAAAAACAATCCAAACATGAACTAGTAACACAAAATTAGAAAAGGAAAACATTACTTCTTTCCTTCCTGAAAATAACATACCTACACTGGAAGAGTTCCTTACTTGGATCTCTAGTACTATAAAAAATGAAACCATAATTCTGGGTGATGTTAATGTTAATTGGCTAAACTTCTGCTCTAAATTTCCATCCTCAAATTTTAACCTATTTAAATTCACTCAACTTGTCACCACTCCAACCATGTTTAAAAGGAATAATAAGGATGGTTCTGTCCTAGATTGGATACGAGTTACTGATCCAAGAAAAATCTCTTCTGCCGGTACATTACCTAATGCACTCAATGATCACTTCCCATCTTTATCGATCAAACAGTCCCCTCCTTTCAAAAGCAACATCATTATAAATTAACAAGAAGTTTGACTAACTTCAAGCCACAGATACTCATCAATACATTAGAAAATATGAACTGGAGCATTGTAAAAAGCCTACCTCTAGATGAAGTACAATATTTCTAGGAACACTAAACAGCCTCGCACCCCTCATGTTATAAGGACTAAAACCAACCATTCCCCATGGCTAACTAAACCAACAAAGGAACTTATGCTAGCTAGGGATAAAACTTGGAAACAATGGCAAAAAACTAAAAATCCTCCAGACTTAGTGAAACTGAAACAGATCTGCAACCAGCTAAAAAGACAAGTAACCGAGGACAAAAAAAGAGTATTATCTCAAATTTCAAACCATAATTATGACCCCTAAAAATTCTGGATATCCGTTACATCACTCTTAATTCCTAGCATAAAAAAACAAACCGTGTTCACATCCTGATGAAACACCACAACAGATAGCCACTATCTTTAACTCTCACTTTATCAATACTATAGCAAACATTACTGCTAACTTTCCCTAACCACATTAAGGCACAAGCTATACTAGGCTATCAAGATTTTCCTTCCCCACCCACTCACCTTCCTCTACACCATCTCATCATCCCCATGTTGCTACAACCCATCCTACACTCACTTTCACACTTAATCCCATTCCAACTACTACAATAAAAATATTACTCCTTAAACTCAAACCTAGCTTGAATGCAGCTGACAGTCTCCCCATTGTATATCTAAAACTAGCAGCCAAAGCCATTACTTATTTCATATACTCCTCAGCATATCCATCCTAGAAGCCTATGTCCCAAAAATCTGGAAAGAAACTATTCAGTCTACCCCTTCACAAAGGTCGCAATACTACTGACATCTCCAGCTACTGTCCTATAGCCATTTTCTGTCTTAACCCCAAGATCCATGGGAAATGTATACATACACAACTCCTAAACATTCTCCTTAGTAACCATATCCTATGTTCCACACAGCATGGATTTAGACCAAGTCACAGTACAATGACCACCTTGATGTCTTTCATGGACTCTGTTAATAAAGCTCTTGACTCAGGTAAAATTTTCTACTCCCTATTTCTTTTTTTTTCTCAAAAATTTGTTTTATTTTTCAAATACATTTGAATGAATTCCATGGTATTTATACATAACATCTTAAATAACTATGTACACTATTTACATTAGCCTGACACTATAACAGATCTTAATGCATACAGTTATTTTATAAGTATGTCCAATCCATTATCAGAGTGTCTGATCGATTATTGTATTGGGTCAATCAGTGATAAGACTTTTCCCCAAGGGTTGTTGATGAATGATTTTGGATAAATTCTTAGTTCTTTCATTTTCATTTCCAATAATGCTGTAGTCTTCAGTAGGCTGTAGAAGTCTTCCAAAGTTGGTATTGTGTTTGTATTCCATCTTCTTATTATACACTTCCTTGAAATTGCAAGTATAGTTCATACTGGATACGTTTAACTTATTCAAATGAGGACCTTCATTCATATTTAATACTACCAGAGCTTTAGTTAAAGAAAGATTAATTAAATAAAGCTTGTAGAAAGTTATTAATACCATTCCAAAATTGCTTAATTTTAACACAATCAAAGAAAATGTGGTTCCAATCTGCACTGTGTACTTGCTCACATCTCCAACATATTCCTTTTATGGAAGAAATAATTTTACTGATTCCATCTGTGGTTAAGAATGCTCTGTGCAAGCATTTCCAATTAAAAACTTTCCAGTATTGTGTAAATGATGTATATTTTATCAATAATAAGATATTTGTTTTAATATCTTCAGTTAACTGTATTGAGTGTCATTTTGTTATATATATATATATCCAATATGAGATTTTGGGTGTTGTTTTATAAGTTTATCAATATTTTATACAATTTTGAAATACTGTTTCCCATGTCAAAGTCATTATATATGATTTCTTATATGTATTTCTTAAATTTAGGTATTTCTTTAGGTGAAGAATTGTTAATTATTCTACTTAAATCTTACGAATATGACAGAATACTCTGTAAAGTTAGCCAGTCCTGTTGTGGAATTTTGTATGTTGTTTTTATTACTTGCATATCTAAAACTTTTAATTCTTTGATACATTGGAGCCAACAAATAAATCCTTTCTGTTTCCAGGAATTAATAATTTCTCTATATATTTTATGTGGAAAGTTCTTTGTGACTATAAATGATGCTAAAAGATCAAACAAGATTTTTAAATCTATATTTGCATTAATAATTTTCAAAAGGAGTCAGTGTAGTACTTAATCATACTAGTTTTAGTTGTTTTAGTTATGTTATATTATATTACATACTAATACATAATATTTGCCATGGCAAATTGTTTTTATCTGTTATTTGAATTTTTTTTTGTAAATCAAATTAATTTATTGATATTACAGTTAGTAATTATTTCCAATTTGCAGAGTAATTTGGACTTATCCAATCTGAGATTGTTTTAGATATTGATGCTTTTATATATGTTTCTATATCAGGAAAGTTTAATCCTCCCTGTTTCCATGGTCTGATATGATATATTAAAGCTATTCTGTTTCTTTTGGGAAACCATAAAAATGTTATTACACATGAATTTGTTTCTTTAAGTATATTCCTTTCTGGTAACAGTTGTATTGCCAAGGCTATATATAGGATCTTGGGCAGTAAAGCCATTTTTATTAACTGTAGTCTATCTTCAAATGTTAATATTATTTTGTTCCATTTTCCCACAGAGATTCTAATTGTATTGATGATATTATTGTAGTTTTTTTTAGACTAATTCATTATTATCCTTGCATAACTCAATTCCTATATATTTTAAGGTAGATTATTGTTTCCCTATTATGTGATCCCCCTTAGTCTGCAGTGCTTTTTTTTAATTTAAAAATAACAATTTTGATTTTGATTTATTGAAATGGAGTTCTGAAGTCATGTGACATTTGTCAATTAATATATCTAATTCTTCCAATGTCTCTTTTGTATTAGATAATGTTAGTAATATGTCATCAGCAAATAGCATTACTTTAGAATTGTATTGTTCATAAACATTTATTCCTTTGATTTTTATATTGCTACAAATTGAATCTGCCAATATTTCAATAGCCAGAGAGCAAATAGAATCAGTGACATGGGACATCCTTGTTTAGTATCTTTTTTATATGTATAGATTCAGAGGTAAAAAGACCTAACTTGACATACGCTAAATTATTTGTATATATATTCTTTCAGAGATGAATAAAGGATACAGGAAATTCAAATAGCATTAGGATTTTGAATAAATAGTCCCAATTTAGGGAATCAAAGGCTTTCTCTATATCTAAGCCAATTATGAGTGTTTCTTTATTTTCTTTATTAACATAATCTATAAGAGAAATTATCCTTTTAATATTGTCATGTGTGTGTCTATGATATATAAATCCAGTTTGATCATTATTTATTGTTTTGGACAGTGGTATTTTCATTTTGTTAGTTAATATTGTCATGAATATCTTATAGTCATTATTTAATAATGGTATAGGTCTATATGAGGTACAGACGTCTGGGAATTTGTTTTCCTTTAAGATTGGTGTGATTAAGGAATATCTCCAAGAGGGTGGTAATAAAGCTTGTGAATGAATTTCTAATAGAGTTTATGGAAGAGGGATGGTATCTTTGAAGGAAAATGTGTATATATTTATTGTATCTGTAATTTCTTTGTAGGATATGGGTACTTGCAGATCTAGTTTTAATTTTTTCTGTTTTTTTATATTAAACATTTTTTATCTAGATTTAATTGATCAATATGTATATTTACTTTTTGGAAATGTTTCATATAGTGATTTCTATAGGCATCAAGAATGTCACCTATATCCGAGACATTTTCCCTTTCTTTTCATGGAAGATACTTTCAATGAGATTATCTTTTGATTATATTTTGATTCTTGTGGATAAATTATGTAGATATTTGGGAGAAGTGGCCAAGGTAATTTAATTTTTACTTTTTCTAAAGCTAAACTAGTTTTATGTGTTAGAATTTCGTTGGATTTATTGTTTAATACTTCTACTTTCTTTTAAATCTTGTTTTCCCGCCTTACTGAACTAGAATAGTCCAGTCTTCAGAGTTTGCTGATCTCTGGGCTTTGTCTTGGTTCATGTGCTATTCCATATCCTTATTTGGATAAAAGGAATCGTCTTTGTTCACCAGTGGGAGTGGGGAGCACTGAGCGGCCTATGTGTCCCTAGAGGAGTGGTTCCAGCCAGAAACTTGTAGTCTATTGGCCATTTTGGGTCAATTCCTAGCTCTTTTCAGCCCCCTATAATAAAGCCCGCTTTAGCGCGCTTTTTCGCTTGTATTCAACTCAGCACAGCTCCTCGTGGTGTCCTGCAGAGTTCTACAAGCAGCAGAGCAAAAGAGTGACTTTTTCCTGATTTAAGTATTTTTTTCTGGCTTTTTGATTATTTACTGCTTAGCGACTGCATTTTTGCCTGTTTATACAGCTCTGCATTCTATTTAAACTGTTTTTGTGTTGATTAACTGTTTTGCACTTTTAAAAAAGTTATTTGTTGCTTAATTTTACCTGTAGGCTAACACACTCAAGTGAGCTAGCCGTTTAAAAGCATTTATAGCATTTACTGTCTGTTTTTCCTCTGTTTTCTGCAAAAAAAAAAATCTTGTTTTCCCACCTTACTGAACTAGAATAGTCCAGTCTTCAGAGTTTGCTGATCTCTGGGCTTTGGCTTGGTTCTTGTGCTATTCCATATACTAATTTGGATAAAGGGAAGCTTCTTTGTTCACCAGTGGGAGTGGGGAGCACTGAGCAGCCTATTTGTCCCTAGAGCAGTGGTTCCAGCCAGAAACTTGTAGTCTATTGGCCATTTTGGGTCAATTCCTAGCTCTTTTCAACCCCCTGCTATAAAGCCCGCTTTAGCGCACTTTTGCGTGATTTAGCGCGGAGTTGCCCATAGAGCACCATCGGGCAGCGCCGGTTAAACAAGGTTAAACTATTTCTGGCTCTGTAAAGTCTGCTCTTCAATTTTTCCCTTAGAACTTCTCTACTTGCAATCTAAACAGTCTATTCTCTATCTCAAAAGCTCAGCACTTGCTCCTAAAGCATTTTTATATAGGTAAAGTACTTATATACTAAACAAAGTACTACATTAGCCTAGAATCCCCTTGAGTACCCATTTCCCTATAGGTCCCTTCTGACTCAGTTACACAGCAAACTTTTTCACTTTTTCTAGCATGTCGAAGGGTCAGTTGCTAGCGTCCTCTCCTGTTCAGCTGGTGAATCTGGGCATCTTGAGGCAATGTTACAATTGCCTCATGTACACAGACAACCCACTCCTTCTCCCGCAAAACACAAATACATGTGAGAGATGCAACTATATAGCCAAACTGGATGCTGAGCTCTCTCAACTCAGGACTGGCAAGACCAGACAGGAGGAGAAGGAAACCATGCACACCACAAACCCAGTTTCACATAGAACTATCACAACTGCAAAACAAACACATAAACACACAAAGACATACTCGGAGGCACTGATCAAAAATCTACCTAAACTACAGAGGCCTCCAAAGCAGACACCCAAGCAACTGCCACCTCAAGACATAAGACATGCAACACATAGTTCTCAAAGTCAGTGTGCTAAACAGTCACAGCCCTTAAGGCCAAACACAATGCCAGACACACTTGTTATAGGTGACTCCATAGTCAGACACACTGACGTCCCACTCACCAGACTGAACAAGGAAAAGATCACAGTAAGCTGCCTGTCAGGCGATAGAATCCGCCACATAACACAAGCACTCAGGTCACTCCACAGCAAGTACAAGTATGACTCAGTCATTGTCCATGCCGGTGTGAACGACCTGAGATGTACCTCCCTGGACTACATGAAAAGAGACATAGAGGAGCTCTCAGATTATGTAGCCCAGGCCGGTATGACCCTGACCCTGAGCAGTATCCTACCCTCACCAAGAATGATGCCACAATACAGAGACAAAATGATCAGCTTTAATAATTGGCTTAATTACTGGTGCCATTCTAAGGGGATCCAATGTTTGTCTGCCTGGGATGACATGCTTGACAAGCCACGCTGCTTCACAAGGGACGGCTTGCACCTGTCACCCCTGGGCTTCCGGATATTGGCAAAGGCTCTTGCCACCCCCATAGTGCCTTTTTTAGGAAAGGCTCAAATGATAAACCTACCACCCTAGAAAACAAAAAAGGAGAAAAACTAAGGGTAATACTGCTCAATGCCAGAAGTCTAAACCTCAAGATGCACGCCCTCAAAGCCCTCCTCAGTATGGAGAACATCGATGTCTGTGCTGTGACTGAAACCTGGTTCAAGGCTCCTGAGAGCACCCCAGCACTATCAGGTTATACCTCATATCATGCGTTCCGGCCCCAAAATCCGGACCGAACCACAAAAGGAGGGGGAGTATCCATATTCATAAAGGATACCCACACCTCCAGGTTAGTGGCAATGCACGAAGCATCAGAGACCATCCAGGTGCAATTAACCATAGGTAAAACTGCCCTACAGTTTGTAGCATGCTACAGACCACCCTCTCAAACTCAGGAAACCCACACAGCCTGCCTGAAGACACTGGAGAGTATGAATGTCTCTCCAAACACCATCATATTGGGTGACTTCAACTACCCAAACATAGACTGGGAACATTACTCAAGCCCCAACACCCTAGCCCAAAGGTTCCTGGAGTTCATAAACTCAAATGCTATGGAACAACTAGTCACCATTCCCACAAGAGGAGAAAATATACTAGACCTGATCATCACAAACATGGGGACAAAATGCTCCACACCGGAAGTATATCCCTCATTGGTGAGATCAGACCGTAAATTAATCTCACTGGAGATCCACATCCCACCCCCAACCCCAGCAAAAAAGACCACAGTGAAGAACTTCTCAAAAGCAAACTTCACACTTCTTAAGACTGGAGTGGTATCCTTCAAGGCCCCCGAGCCAGTGGAAACCACAACCCATGCTGCTGAAACCCTTACAAATGCCTTCTATGAGCACCTCCAGGAATGTATGGATCAAGCAATCCCTAATAAAATCAAGACCCTTTCCACCAAAGGCAGGCGCCCGGTCTGGTGGACCCCAGCCATAAACAAACTCTACAACAAGAGGAGAAAGCTACTACATGACAGAGCAAAATCCCTGAAAGGGAAGGCATCTCTGATCAATACTAGCAAAAAACTACGATCACTCATAAAATCATCCAAGGCCAACTTTGAGAGAAAAATCGCTAATGACACAAAAGACAATCATAAGGCCTTCTTTAGCTATGCTAGAAACCTGGGTGGAAACTCCTAGATATGCTCAGAATTAGTCCAAAATGATAAAAAATCACTGAACCCACAAACATTGCCAACATACTGGCAGACAGGTTCAGTGCAAATTTCTCCCCTCCGTCCCCCCCAAAAGGAGAAATATCTATCCCACCAGAGTCTAGCCTCCCAAACATCTCAGATGCCCAGGTGAGAGCTGCTCTCTCTAAAGCAAAAAAACAGCATCAATGGGACCGGACGGTGTCCCCGGCTGTGTGCTACACGAACTCAATGACAAACTAAACCCACACATAAGGCTGCTGTTTAATCTTAGCCTTACTACAGGATACGTACCCAAAGAATGGCGTACTGCAACTGTGGTCCCACTCCACAAAGGCGGTGCTTCTACGGACCCTGGAAATTACCGCCCCATAAGCTTGACGAGCCTTGTCTGCAAAGCTGTGGAGAGGATCATAATGGAACTCATAAATAAAGACATTGGGGACCTACAGACACTGGATCCTACCCAATTTGGCTTTGTCAAGGGCAGATCCTGCCTCTTGAACTTGGTCGACTTTTTCGAAACAGTCACTAAGGCCATTGATGAGGGTAAGGCAGTTCACACAGCCGACCTCGACCTAGCAAAAGCGTTCGACACAATACCCCACTCGGGCTTCATAGAAAAGCTCACCAGCTTAGATGTAAACCCATATGTCACAAGATGGGTTGCAAACTGGCTCAAGGACAGAACACACAGGGTTAGAGTTGCTGGTGCCATGTCAGACTCTAAGCCGGTCATGAGCGGTGTCCCACAGGGCTCAGTCTTGGGCCCCCTCTTGTTCGGCATTTATTTTTATGAAGTGCAGGCAAACATAGGGGGAATTGTGGCTGACAAAATTTGCAGATGACTGCAAACTGGGCACCATAACTGACACTCCATCAGACACAGACATCCTCCAGAGAGGTCTCATAGAAATGGATAACTGGTGCCAGAGCCATGGCCTTAAGCTAAATGCCAAAAAATGTATAGTCATACCCTTTGGGAAAAACAAGGTAACCCCTAATTACCACATAGGTGGTAATCCATTAAACACGGAAGACGTTATCAGGGACCTGGGGACCCAAGTTGACAGTAACCTCTCTTTTGACACTCACATTGCCAAAGTGGTTAGGAAGACCTTCTACATTGCCCACCTGATCATGAAGAGATTCACATCCAGATCAGGAGAGGTCATTGTACCCCTGTACTCTTCACTTATCAGACCAATGATTGAGTACAATGCCCCATTCGGAATGTACCTTACCCGACACCTGCAGCAGTTGGAAAGACCCCAAAAGTTCCTCACCAAAAGGATAAAGGGGCTCAAACATATGTCATACGATGCCCGACTGAAGAAAATCCAGCTCTATTCAGTCGCATACCGTCTGCTCAGAGGTGATCTGTGCCTGACATACAAGGCCATGTCCAACCTGGAGTTAATGGACATGCTCCACCTCAAAAAATCCAAATCCACCAGAGCCACGAGAGCAAGAGACTTAAACCTCAACACGGATATAAATAGGACGTGCTGGAGAGACAGATTCATCACCCATAGACTCCCTACACTATGGAACAGAATCCCAGTCCATGTGAGGCAGAGCCCCTCACTGACTCTGTTCAAGAGAAATCTTGACGAGTGGATGGGAGATCATAGGTTTACCCCGGGAATCATCTCTGTGTCACTACTGGACAGAGGCACAGCAAACTAATGGGTATAGTATTCTCATTTTAAGGGGTGGTGAAAGCCACACACACTCTGGCTAGGCTTATAAATGCCCTAGGGCAGATAGCCTAGTATGAACCTATGAATCTATGAACCTATGATTTTGATTTCTTTCAGCTTTTACTGACAAAAGTTTGGATTGTAGATCTAATAATTCAGAATCTCATTCTCTGATTTTTTTTATACCAAGTTAGGGTTTTACCATATATTAAACTTTTAATTAGTTCCATATCATTATTTTATTTATCTCTGTGGTGTAATTAATATCTAAGAAGAACTGTAATTCAGATAATAACCAGCATTTGAACTCTTTAACTTTAGTTATATATAATGGAATTCTGGAGTTAAAGATTAATGGTTTGTAGCCATTTTGAAGTTTTAGTATAGCTGAATTGTGGTCTGAAAAGGAGCAGGGGCTGAGTGAGAAATTAATTATTTGAGAGAGTAAGTCACAGGCAGCAGATATTTTATCTATTCTAGTCTGGGTACCAAATCTGTGATCTTGATGGGAAAACAACTAATATTTATCTTCTTTAAATTTGAAAGTATCTACAAGATGAAATGATTCTACCCACTCGTTTAATGCTTTTGATAAAGCAGATGTACACAGTGGTCTTTTATTTCTAGTTTCAGAAATATTAAATATACCAGTAAAATCTCCTAATATTGAGTTGCCTTTATAATTATTGGAAATGAAATCCAAGTGTTTTTAACAGTTACTGTTCCAATGCCTAGGGTCCATATTCTGTTATTATATTTAACTATTACTAATGCCATAGAGCCTTCTTTATCATCATACTTATAAATGATTTCTATGCTAATCACATTTGTTTTCCATAAAATTGTTACCCCTTTTGTCTTTGTCTTATAAGTGGATTGCACCAATATCATATATTCCTTAGGATTACATTTGTAATTGTCATTTGTTTTGAAATGAGTTTCTTGAAGGAATACAATTTGTGCTTTGTTCAGTTTTAAATAATTCAGTAGATTTGATCTCTTGCTAGGATTGTTTAAGCCATTGGTATTTAAAAATAATAAAGTTAAATCCATCTTAGGTTATTTAGACTTTGTATTTTTTTGTTTTATTGCTCTGATAACTATAAAGTATATGTATGAGCTTTTAAAGGAAATTATTAGTTTTATACTTTGAGTGTTTACCAGTAAAGTAATGTTTTGGTCAGGCATACTAAAAATGTTTTTGTGAAATAAATTTAAATGAATAAATGTTAACAAAACTAAGATCCGCACTAGCTATGAAATAAAATCATTCCTAATCCTATAGATAAACTTAAGTCCATCAGATTATCACTCATACCTTGACAATCCAGAACATCTGAGCTCCATAAATTGAATTGTCATATGGAGAATATTTGTAATAGGAATAAGCAATATTTATATTATTTTTAACAGTTATAGTACTATTGTAGATTAGATAGCATTCTAATACAATATAAATGTCTACTTGTTGTATAAGCAATTAATATTTACATGAAAGGTAGATGACAAGCAATTCAGTCATAGTAAAGTAGGATGTATTGGATATATAACCTCAGTAAAACATTATAGCACACAGTTATTTAACATATTCACTCTTATTGATTAAGTCTTTCAAAACTTACTACTTAATATATATAAATGATAATAATATTTATAGCTAATGTTTATAATACAATGTATTTTACTGGATGTATCAGAAGTGATATTTCATTGTTTGCCAGCATTTAAGTAATCACTTTGTTTGTTGCTAACTTACTTAAAGCTTCAAGTTTGTTTTATGTGAACATTGATGAAAGTTAGTGATTTTGATTATCAGTGCATCCCTCTTCCCCCATTTCCTACATATAAGGATTTTCATATCTGTCATTTCTTATTATAAAATGAGTGACATTATAGGTTAAAAACAGTAAATACACTTATTATGATTAATGATTACATGATTACAAGTTACCTTTCCATATTCATAAATTGCCATTTATGGTATATAATGAACGTTTTTAGATTTAAATGGCAACATTCTATTTTGTATAATCACCAAAGGTTAAACTGAGTGATTATTGTCAATTTAAGACTATTTGTTCAGAATGTGATTATTACATTCTGTGACATTTCTAGTTCAGGCTTCTATTGTTTCCCTTGAACAACTTTGTCAATTTGATGTCATGTATAAAACATTAGTTACCTTGGTAACAGCTTAAGTATTATGTATGGTCAAGATGGGTTACAAAACCACAATTCAAGTTAAAGCAATTATATGATTTGTTATGCACATTTACTTTTATGAGAAAATCATCATGCTTCCCCTTGTTGTTCAATATAGTGTATGTCATTTATGACAAGTTAAAAAAGTAGAGTTATTATACACAAGCCCATGTTATTAAACTGAGTGTCTATTGTCAATTTAATACTATTTGTTCAGAATACGATTGTTACATTCTGTGACATTTCAAGTTCAGGCTTCTATTGTTTCTCTTGAACAACTTTGTCAGGTTGATGTCATGTATAAAACATTAGTTACCTTGGTAACCGCTTAAGTATTATACATGGTCAAGATGGGTTACAAAAACTACAATCCAAGTTAAAGCAATTACATGACTTGTTATGCATATTTACTTCTATAAGAAAATCATCATGCTTCCCCTTGATGTTCAATGTAATGTATGTCATTTATGACAAGTTAAGACAGTAGTGTTATTATACACAAGCCCATGTTATTAAATCCTGTCTTTAATATCTAAATTCAGCAGACTGCTTCATCTCATATGACAATTATATATTTTATGTCTAGATTTACCAAAATCATACATTACATAACTATTGTGTGAGTGTGATTTGTGGTTTTTTTGGCTGTTGCTATTTATCTGAAAGACCACAAGCTGTAATGCTTATTCTTATTATTAGCTCCTTCCAAGCATGTTTATACAGTCCATAAACTTTACATTATGAGACCCTTCTAGTTTTTTATTTGTTATAAGTAATTTTCCATCCTTACATACACACATATCAGTACTTCAAGCATGGACAACAATGCCCATCCAGTTTGCCAGAATACCATTCACTAGTTCATGTAGTGTGTTTCAAGGCTGTTCTTAAAATATCCAAACCAATATTTGTCCTGTACCATGCAATGGCTACTCTGCCAGTGAACCACTCAACACACCTTCCATTTCCACAGATATTTCCACAAAGGAAATCTGATGACTCTCTAGCACTTCCCAGCAACCCCAAACACCCATTGAATCAGCTATCACCATATGCCCAACATGTCTCAGCGAGCTCACCTCCCAGACCACTGCAAAAGGTACTGCACAAGACCAGGTGCTCTTAGTCTTTCACTATAACTCAGACTTCCACTCTTATGTAAGTCCTTAATGAGTTTGGACCAAAATACATTTTAAATATAAAATTGCGCTTATTATTATTTTTATTTAATTTTTTTATCATGAATCAACTTAATGAGCTAAAAAAAGTGTTGGGAGACCATCAATATGTGTACATATGGTTTACAACAGCCCTTTTATTATAATTTTTTTAAACCAAAAACTTTATTGCTAAGAATCATCTCGGAGGCTCCTCAGAGCCATTAAGCATTATCGTCATTCTGTCTCCATTACCATAACAACCTGGGAGCATCTGGGTACTGCATACCGGAGGCTTGTGATGCACCTGAAGCAAAGCTTCACTTCACTGCAACTTCAAGCCTAAATTCCCTCCCTTTCAGTAAGGCAGCAGCCAGGAAAAGAATGGAGAGCAAACAGATTAAAAAAAAAAAAACTCCCAACAAGCCACCACAACAAGAGATAACACATCCTTCCAGCCTTCCCACCTCTCACTGAACAGATGTATAAACAAACTATTCTCTGCCAAAATATCCAAAATCACAGTTTTATGCACCCCCTTCCCCTAAATCCAGGTTAAAGCAACAAATGCCTCTTCCTAATAGACAAGCATCAGTAAATCTCAATCATAAGCCGCACCCCACAGCTTCCCGCAGAAGAAAATGGCAACATACAACAGCTGCCAGACACAGCTGCATCCACACACACCATGTCAGGCTTACTCAAACAGCACTCAAAGCTATGATACCTGCCACAATTGATATTAACTATGTTTAGACAGAATAATAATGACATTTGTGAAAAATTATATTGATCTTACTTGCTGCTGTGGGATTTGAAGTCTTCTTAAGATACTCAGTCTTGCTGGCTGGATTCTGCTAAAATTCAAAGTCTGGTTATATTTGCATTTACAGTCTGTTGCCTACAGAAACTTGCAGAATATACACTGATGAGAGAATATACTTTGCAGCATCAACTTTAGAGAGCAGTAACAAATAACTTTTTATAATAAACCAAACGGACCAACGTTGCAGCTTAAAAGTACTGTTCCAACTTTTACTTCTTATAAAGTACAGACGATGTGAGAGATATAACATTTACCTCAGGACAAATGAGTCCCTACCATACCTCTAACATAACTGGATTTATACAGCTCTTTATATACACTTTTAGTCATGCATAAACATATACATTTCCTCTTGATATTCTATTTTGGAGAATTGCTCATCCTGTAGAAACAATACTAAGCTTCCTTGTTTAACAATGTCTTGTAAGAGACCAGCTTTTCTGACAGTGTGAACATCCTGTATTCTGTTTGGATCTTTGTATAAGAACATCTGTTCTTTTGCCAATGCTGATAACAGTGTCCTGTTGTCCACGCAGAAAAACATGTTTTTGAGGAAACACATTGTAAGAGACCAGCTTTTCTGACAGTGTGAACATCCTGTATTCTATTTGGATCTTTGTATCATTGTCAATTCTTTAAAAGCAGATTTTGCATTTTTTCTCTTGCATACATCCTGCTTTTAAGTCTGTAAGGGAAAAATGTCCATTCAGCAGGTTCCTTATTTTCCAAGCCATGGTCATTTAGTATGACTGCTGATGACATATTACTAAACTCTGTTTCTGCATTTAAGCAAGCTTTTTCTTTCAGCATATTTACAACAGAATTAATTTCAGCCTTATATTCATAATATCTAACAATTTGTACTAGCTGCCAGACACGGCTGCATTCACACACACCATATCAGGATTGATTAAACAGCACTCAAAGCTATGATACCTGCCATAATTGATATTAACTATGTTTAGACAGAATAATAATGACATTTGTACTAGCTGCCAGAGACAGCTGCATCCATGCACACCATATCAGGATTGATCAAACAGCACTCATAGGTTCATAGGTTCATAGGTTAGTACTAGGCTAACTGCCTTTGCGAGCCATTTTAAGCCTAGCCAATTATCCCCTGTGAGATTCAAACCCTGTAGCTTGTGTTTGTAAGGCAAACACCTTAACCATTAGGCCACCCTCCCAACCCCCATTAGGCCAATAGCTGTGATACCTGTCATAATTGGTATTAACTATATTTAGACAAATAATGATGATATTTGTACTAAGAGCTTGCTGCTATTATTTAACCAAGATATACATGACATTTCTAAAGCATACTTTAACTGAAGAAAACATTCGTCTCCATGACAGCATTTTTTTTTCAAAACACTCTACTGTTACTGCTATTACATATGATGTTAATTTGTTACATTTGAGTCTGAACTCTGATGAATGGTACCTTGTTGAATTATTTAAATTATTATAAGTAAAAACAATGAAAACTGAACAAGATAAGTATTCATTCAGTTCAAGTAAAGAAATATAAACGTTTATGTTTGTATTATATGTTGCTTTGTTTGGCTTATATATAATGTAAATAGTAACCCATCTTGACCTACCTTTGTTTATGAAGAATTATTGCACTCTGAACATTATGAATAAATCATTACTGTTTCTCAGTTGTTTAAGAAACCCTCTTTTTTTAAATAAAACAGATGACAAGTGATGTACCATATCAGTTGATATTTTGAGAGATGTAGTTGTAAGAGTTATTTTTTGGGACAGCTATCTTGGAATCAGTTTTTTGTTTCTTCTTTCTAGCATCAGTCCGAGTATTTGTTTCTTTTATTCTTTCAAGAGTAAGGGCCATCCATTCCATTTCTTCTGGGATAAACACTATGTTGTTTTTGATAAATATAGTACTTCTAAGTCATTAAAGGTTCTCATCTCATTGGCAAAAAGTATTTTTATCATAGCTGGAAATGCCAGCTGTGCTTTAATGTTGTTTTGTTTCAACAGTTTTATTACTGGCCAGACTTTTTTCCTTTGTTCTAGTGTTTTGGAAGAATAATTATTGTCAAATCATATCAGGCTTTGATTGTATTTTAAGGGTAATTTTCCCCAAGTAGATTTTAATATTAGTTCCTTGTCCAGAAATGAAAGAAATTTTATAACTATGGAACTAGGTGGAGTATTTGTTGAGTTAGAAGCAGGTTTCCTCAGTACTCTATGTGCCCTTTCAAGTCCAAATGAAAGTCCCTCTTTAAAGTCTAAAAATTCAGGCATCTAGGTTGTTAAGAATAAAATAATGTCTTCTCCTTCGGTGTTTTCAGGTAAACCAAAGATCCTTATGTTGTTTCTCCTTTTACTGTTTTCTAAGTCATCTATTTTGTTAAGCAGCCATGTATTCTGTTTAAGCAGAAATTCTTTTTGGAATTCTTCCTCTTTGAGTCTCCCTGCAATGTAATTTTGAGAAGTTATTTTTGTATGGTGTTGCTGTAAAAGTTCCTTAAGAGTATCAGTCTGTTTCTGAGAATTTAGTTTAAGGTTTTCTAAGTCATTTTTAAAGCCATCCATCTTCGAAGAAAGTTCCTGTAAGGTAGATGTCATCAACTGCAGTTCTTTTTTCAAAGCAGCAGCTGGATGAGAATTCCTTGAGTTGTTCATATTCAGTGACTCAATGTATCTCCACGTTACTTAAAAGGAACATTTTTGTATATTGATATTTATGTAGTTTAGTAGTTTATCTATAGATTTCTGACATTTTAAACTTGAAAATAATAAAATTCTCCTATATTATTATACTAGTTTATGGAGCTCTCAAAATTCATTGCTCTCAGTTGGCCATCTAGGCTCCGCTCCCCTACTCCCTATTTCTTGACTTATCAAACGCTTTCAATACAGTCTCTCACCCCCTACTTCTAACCCAACTCTCAAAAATTCTGTGGCAAATTTGACAGAGCAGTGGTGCAGTGGTAGCATTGTTGCCTCACAGCAACAGGTTCTCTGGTTCGATTCTCGGCTGGGGTGCCTTCTGTGTGGAGTCTGCATGTCCTCTCTGCATTCATATGGGTTTCCTCTGGGTGCTCTGGTTTCCTCCCACATTACAAAGACATGCATCTGGAGCCTTTCTCCTCGGGGCCTCCGCTGAAAATTGGCTTTGTTCCAAGTCGGACTTTCCTGGTTAACAAATATTAAATAAAATAAAATAAATGAGCAAAAGCAGACAATCCACCAGGCTGAGTACACCAAATGGTACACCAAAGAACACTTTAATAAAACCACATATAAAAACAATATAAGAAATGCATGAGCACGTTCGGGTCTGAGCCCTTCATCAGATAAAATGCATGCAAAAGCTCATCATATTTAAACTAAAATTAACCAATGAGGTCTCTGTATTGCACTCTCCTCCTCTTGAGGACTGGCTTCAGTGGTACTACCCCATTCACACTAGGGATTCTATCTGCTGCTAGTTCAGTGATCCATTTCAGCTCATTGAACTCAGTCCAATTAATCAAATCTCTTCCCCTTATATCAGATTTCATGACTTGCAAAACCATAAACTTAAAAGCATGACTGTAATTATTAAATACATGCTGATAAAGTGCATTATGTTTCATTACATAATCTAACAGCAGATAAATGCTTCAGAATTCTTTCTTTCAACATACAGTTTGTTTTTTCCACATAGAAAGAGGTATACTGTTGACACACTGCAAGTAAATGACATTATGTGTCCTACAGTTTGCAAAGCTATTCAAAGTATATTCTTTCTTAGTATCAGGATGTGCAAACTGATTATGCTCCAAAATATAGGAGCATGCTTTGCATCTTCTGCATTTAAAAGTTCCCTTCCTGTGAGTCAAAGTCCTTTGTATACACCTAGGTTCACGACAGAGTATGTCCTTCAGATTCCTGTTCTTTCTAAAACCAGAAGAAGGTGCTGATCCCACAATATTACTTATCTTATCATCTGTTTGCAGGACCTTCCAATTCCATCTAATGACCTCACATATGCTACCCGCATCACTACTACATGTTAACATCATGCGTGCTGTGATGAGACCCCTGTCAATAGCGTTACTTATATTGGGTCCATTGTCATCCTGGGTCATTCTATACGAGAACCATGGTCTGGCTCTGTCATTCCTATTACATTTACTGCTACTAAGAATTCAATACATTCATCTGAATGATGCAGAGTAAATCTTAAAAAATCAGTAATGTTTTCCAAATATGTTACAAAGCTTCCAACTCAGCAAGAGTACCCTTCCCATAAGAAATAAATATCATCCACAAATCTAACACTGTGGCATAGCTGCATCTTCCAGTCATGTGCTGTGTTAAAAATTACAAGTTCTTCCCAGTAAGCCAGAACAAGGTGTGCCCATCACTATACCTTGTTTCTGCCTATAATAATTAACATAACATATAAAAATGTTATTCTCAAGAATAAGTCTAAGTATATCACAAACAAGTTTCTTTTTGCTGGTTTCTAAATCCATTTTGTGAGTTAAAATGGAATCTATGGTCTGAATTCTTAGATATATGGTTAAGCAGAGATGGTAGAGGGCACGTACACACATCCCTTTATAGAAAGAGCTGCTGGAAGAAGAACAGTCTCCTGTCTTTTGACAGTATGCACCCGAGGAATACTTTTGATAGTATAGTTAAGGGACAGGTCAATAGAATATCACAATTATGTACCAGTGATTTACAGTTTGAAAGAGAGAAAAAACTCCTTGGTACTAATCTAATCATAGGGACTATAATTTGTGTCTTTCGGCTTTTCCTGGTTAGGGGTCGCCACAGCGGAACTCAGGTCCACTAATGATTGGCAGTTGATTTTTACGTACCGGCTTGCCAGGCCTGATGCACAACCTTCAACGAAGATACGACCATTCACGCATGTCTCCACGCAGAAGACGCTCTAGCTGAGAATCGAACCGGACAGCATATTACTGTGAGGCGACAACGCTACCACAGCACCACCACCACGGAATCATAGGGACTATAATAATAATAATAAAGTCCAACAAGCCATTAGTAGCAGTAAATGTAACAGGAATGACAGAGCCAGACCATGGTTCTCATATAGAATGACCCAGGATGACAATGGACCCAATATAAGTAACGCTATTGACAGGGGTCTCATCACAGCACGCATGATGTTAACATGTAGCAGTGATGCGGGTAGCATATGTGAGGTCATTAGATGGAATTGGAAGGTCCTGCAAACAGATGATAAGATAAGTAATATTGTGGGATCAGCACCTTCTTCTGGTTTTAGAAAGAACAGGAATCTGAAGGACATACTCTGTCGTGAACCTAGGTGTATACAAAGGACTTTGACTCACAGGAAGGGAACTTTTAAATGCAGAAGATGCAAAGCATGCTGCTATATTTTGGAGCATAATCAGTTTGTACATCCTGTTACTAAGAAAGAATATAGTTTGAATAGCTTTGCAGACTGTAGGACACGTAATGTCATTTACTTAGTGGTGTGTCAACAGTGTACCTCTTTCTATGTGGGAAAAACAAACTGTATGTTGAAAGAAAGAATTCTGAAGCATTTATCTGCTGTTAGATTATGTAATGAAACATAATGCACTTTATCAGCATGTATTTAATAATTCCAGTCATGTTTTTAAGTTTATGGTTTTACAAGTCATGAAATCTGATATAAGGGGAAGAGATTTGATTAATTGTACTGAGTTCAGTGAGCTGAAATGGATCATTGAACTAGCAGCAGATAGAATCCCTGGTGTGAATGGGGTAGTACCACTGAAGCGAGCCCTCAAGAGGAGGAGAGTGCGATACGGAGACCTCACTGGTTAATTTTAGTTTAAATATGATGAGTTTTTGCATGCATTTTATCTGATGAAGGGCTCAGACCTGAACGTGCTCATGCATTTCTTATATTGTTTTTATATGTGGTTTTATTAAAGTGTTTTTTGGTGTACTCTTTGGTGTAATCAGCCTGGTGGATTGTATGCTTTTACTCATTTGCCACAGGATTTGTATATTTGAACAGCGACCTTTGGTGAAGGATTCCTGTTTTTTATTCATTGAACTCTCAAAAAGTGGCCTCTCCCCCTCTTCTCTGAAATGATTCTCAAGTTACCTATCT
Source organism: Protopterus annectens (assembly GCF_019279795.1). Lineage (NCBI taxonomy): Eukaryota > Metazoa > Chordata > Ceratodontiformes > Protopteridae > Protopterus > Protopterus annectens. Next base: position 153,721,724 of record NC_056735.1, on the reverse strand, counting down.
GACAGATATCAGGCAGTTATATGGCAAAGCACCTTCTCCCTATATCTTCACACCTCTACTGGTGTTCCCCAAGGCTCTACCTTAGGACTCCTCTTAATCAGTATATTTATTAATAGTATACAGTCTTCTTTCAGGCAGGGTTCTCTAATACAATACTCAGATGACTCTACTATTATATGTTCTGCTGATTCCATGTCTGATCTTCACCAAATTACTCAACTGACCTTTACCCCTATAGAGACTTGGTTATACAACAATAATTGGTCTCTTAATCCAAACAAAACCAAGCTAATCCTATTTACCCCAAAGAAAAAATGTTCATAAACAAAGCCCAGTTTATCACACTTTCTCAAAGCAACACAATAACTGAAGTTGTTACTCACACAAAACCACTTTGAGTAATAATAGATGAACATCTAAAATTTGACATGCACATACATAGGTTCATAGGTTCATAGGTTGATACTAGGCTATCTGCTCTAGGGCATTTATAAGCCTAGCCAGAGTGTGTTTGGCTTTCGCCACCCTTTTAGATTAGTTGACTGTGCCTCTGTATAGTAGGTCACAGAAGATAGCCCTTTTAAGGTTAGTTTACTGTGCCTCTGTCTAGTAGGGACACAGAAGAGATCCCAGGGGTAAACCTATGATCTCCCATCCACTCATCAAGATTTCTCTTGAAGAGGGTCATTGAGGGGCTCTGCCTAACATGGATTGGGATTTTGTTCCAGAGTGAGGGGAGCGTCTGGGACATGAATCTGTCCCTCCAGCATGTCCTATTTATTTCTGTGCTGAGGTTTAAGTCCCTGGAGCGTGTAGCTCTAAGGGATTTGGATTTCCTGAGGTGGAACATGTCCATTAATTCTGGGTTGGACATGGCTTTATACATCAGGCACATATCGCCACTGAATAGGCGGTAAGCAACTGAGTACAGCTAGAGTTTCTTTAATCACAACATTAGCAAAACGCGCCAAAAGCTGGGCATTCTTTATAGGTACAAACACTTCCTACGCCCTTCCACTAAACAATTGCTTGCTACCACTTGCCTACTTCCCTGTCTCATCTATGGTGCCCCTATACTTACTAGCCTACACTCCTCCCTAAAAACAAAACTTGAAACATGTTATTACAAAACTGCCAATTTTTTTACCAGTGCTAATCATTATACCCATTACTGCAAAGCACTTCAATCCCTGAACTGCCTTGAACTTCCACACTCTCTCTCCTACCTGCAATTAACAATTACACATACAATAATTTATAAGCCATCAGATTGCCCTGCTCTTAGTTCATTAATTACTTTCTACCATCCCAATAGGTCTCCCAGATCTGAAATCCATAACCTTTTGCAGATCCACAAGCCAAACTTACCTGCTGGCCAGCTTCTTTACTCTTGTTCTGTAGCCAGAACCTGGAATGCCCTACCATTAATAATTATAACCAATCAGAATCATGCTTCATTTAAAACTTCTTTATGAGAATACTTCTATCTGGAACTGCACTTGCACCAAGCCTCAGCCCTTTAAAACCTGACTATCCTTTCTTCATGAAGACATTATTTTCAGTTACTAATATCTACTAAATGTCTGGTGACAACCTAACTACACTTTTTGTTCAGTAGCTTATGTATTGCTAGCCCTTTATTATGCAGTTAATGTTTGTATTTAGTTGTACCTAACTGATAACTTCTGTTGTACCTATGTGCATATACTTGTGAAATGTATCATATTGTTATTTTCTATTGTATGTTCATGTTTTTGTGGAGCTTTTCTCCCCAGGCCTCCACTGAAAATGGGCTCTTTATGGCCCAGTGGACTATCCTGGTAAACAAATGCCAATAAATAAATAAATAAAATAAGAATTCTTTCCCCATATATTGGAATTCCCAATTAATATTAATAATAAAGCAATGGAAAAATAATTCTTACTTATCACAGATTAATAGAGTTCTTAGATTAGACTTGTTACATTTAGACAATACTTTTTGGAATTATTCCATAAAAATTAATAACAAAATTTTATTAATGAAAATAAAAATAGTGTTAGTCAATAGAAAAAACTTCATCCTCTTTATATTGGAAAATTTTCACCTGTAAATTCTTGCACAGAGCATTTGTTACACCGAACAAGGTTATAATTATGTATAAATCAAGCAGAATCACACGTTGGAGATGTGACTTCAAGGTAACAGGTGATTAGATAAATATGGTATATGGTATATGCATGTGAGATCATCTTCCCTTTTTGGAAAGAAATTAATAACATTCAAGCATTGTGATCAGATTGATGTAATATTTCTAAGTCATTGATTTTATTTAATGCTCCAATCCCTGAAATAATTCCAAGGACTCAGGTGCCTCTTCTTTGGTCTATAGTAGCAATAGCTAGGAAAATAAGAACCAAAAATTGGAGGAGTAAAACTACTTCCTCTTGTACTGAATTTCTTAGCATGGCAAAAATTGGATGTAGTAGTGCACTACATACAATTATGCTGAGATTCAAATATTACTCATTCCTTTAAGTTGTAGCTAAAACATAAAGAGCTGCTTGAAAAATATTAACTGTTTATTTGTATTACGTTGATATATTACACAGTTGTAGTTATTTGTTTTATTTTATTCTGATTGTTCTTTGTTACTAAAATGAAATAAATTAAAAATAAAGAAAGAAAGAAATCTACCCTCTGTTATTGTATATTTTCCCTTATATGTCCCCAAGATACATCCTCACTGTTGCAAATCAAGTTCCAGTCCTCACCTGTAAGTAATATTCTCTGCTGAAAGCTGATTGTTTCTCTAAAAAATTTCTTAAGCTCCATAATAGTAGTTTTATGTGGAATATAAATACATAGAAGTAAAGATCCTTGACGAAACACTGTTTTATTCTTAAAGTGCGCTAGTTTCAATACACTTTTCAATGAAAAGTGTATTGAAACTAGCGCACTTTAAGAATAAAACAGTGTTTCGTCAAGGATCTTTACTTCTATCTGTTCTATTCACAGTTTGACGGTTCTGGTTCTTCAAGAATATAAATACATGTTAATGTAATCCTCCTCCCTTGCCAGTAGGCATTTATATCACGCTATTGAAAGATGAAAATAGGGAATGCTATTTCATCGAACCTAAAATATCTAAACCACATAATATTGAACATTCAGAACAACAAATGTTTTCCTTGGGGAAAAAAAATCGCTATTCCAAAACACATACACACAGCACAAGCACACCTAAAAAACAGCAATCCACACACTTACACTTATAATTATACAACTAACCCTACACTAAACTGTACATACACTACTATCTATCCACTAATCTTAACCCAAACCCTAACCCTAATGTCTGTCACTATGGCATACTCACCTAACCTGCGCCCTAACCATAACTCACTTAACCCGCTGCTAACCCTAATTCACCTAACCCGCGCCCTAACCCTAACTCACCTAACCCATGCCCTAACCCTAAATCACCTAACCCACACCCTAATCCTAACGACCACACAATCGCACACTTACCCGAACCTGACCCGTAAATTTCTACCACAGTGCTGAAAATAGCAAAGCCACAGAACTGGCCAACTGAATTCTTTCCCTAGGAAAGAATTTGGTGTTCTGCAGCTTCACTATTTTTAGCGTTCGCTCAAAACGGGTCGATATTAGAACATTTGAAGTTTTAAAACTTCGATGTTCTGATATAGACCCACCAATAGCCCTTTAATACCACATATCTACCAGTATTATCTTTTTCCCTCTTCTATCACTATTGGAGGTCCTCTAGCAATTAGTATAATTGCTTCCACTTTCCCTGCTGAATATCCATCCTGAAATCCTTTCTTTATCAAATTTACATGTTCATTCTTTCCAAATGTATATCCTGCAGTATTGCTATCTGCTGTCTACATTTTTTAATATAAGTTCTTTCTTTCTTTTTTTTTTGTCTACACCTGTAAGGCCATTTATGTTTCAAGATAATAGCCATTATGAAAAGAAGTTATTGTTCCCACCTAGTACACATGACATTTTTTGAATGTGTATTTCCAACATTTGTATTACATGCACACACTAATGTTTGGCAGGTGATTTTTCATTTTATACAGTTGTTTCTTGTCATCTCCATTTGAATCTATGTTACATTTTTCTAGACATTTTTCTTTTAATGATAACCCTCAGACTAAAAACTAAACACTTTTTCAGAAAACCACCATAACCTATTGATTTAAAACAAGCATACACAATGTCCATCTTCTAAAAGTGAAGTTTAACCCTTCAGAGATGAACAATTGTCCCAAATTAACAGCAGCAACCACATATATTAGCTAACCTAAAATTAACATTACCCATGCTAAAGCACATATTATAGCCTGTGCTCCCACTAACACTGATTGGGGTCTGTTCTTTTCTTATCTCTGTTCCCCTCCTAGATGTGAAAAACAGCATGTATGCTTTCAGAAAATATTAACCTTTAGCTTTAAGAAAAAGTGCACTTGGTATCTATCTTTAAATAAAATTAAATCATACACTATCCTGTTAAATGCATTAACATATTAAGGCTGCTAAGGAAGCATCTCCAATAATTTCACACATTATTCTTCACTGAACTGTTGCCCTTGTGCTTTTAAATTTTGCATTTCCCTCAACAAAGAATGCTAAGAACTTTTAGGATTAATTGCTTGCACCTTCAGACAACTGGTCTTAATGAAAAAATATTCAGCCATTAGAAAAAACAGTTAGCTCTACAGACTCATGAAGGAGTCTTTGTCGGTTTAACACAGAACAGAACAAAATGTACAGCTGCTTTCAGCTGCATGCTTCATGACTCCCATTAAACATTTGCTAATAGAAAAAATACTAATATAATTGTGTATGCAAGAAATGTTGCACTTTTCATGGCTTTCATCATGTTGTGCCATTTTGAGATTAGGCCAATGGCATTAATCCAGATATTCACCTTTGCAAAATAAGAGAAAACATCTAAATGATACATATAACACAGTCAATGCTCTTTTACATCCCACTCCACCCTAGCAGCCCAAGATCACAACATATTAGTTTAAACTTGATTTTGTCCAGCCCTTCTTCTCTTATTACACCTGATAGCCTATATTTCCTACAACAAAAAAATATTTCTTACTTTAATATCTTCATCACATACAACAATCTGAAAAGACTCTCCCCACCCTCACATTTAAAATATCCCTGACAACATAGTACTAAAAACTGCTTTACTATTTAATATGCAGTTTATATCATGAATTGTTTTATACAAATACTATTAAGAATAAAAATGTCTTTGCCTACAGTTACCTTCTTTTTGTTTTATTGTCCTTCTAAACATTAATGACATAAAGTGTAGAATATGCTTTACAGTCCACCCATGTTTAACAAAGTTAAGCCAAATTTCACACATTTTTCATTAATGTCAGTGTTGCTGGTGTTCTTCCTGTTCATCTCCATCTCCCAACACCAGACTGGTTCAAGTCCAAGATAGTCCTAACCTTTCTAGACAACTCCTGTGCTTTTTGTCTCTCAAGCATTTTCCTTTGGAACACTGGAAAACGTTTCACTGGCAAAGTCTGTCTATGGACTTTATTGAGAGAGGAGTGGGAAATAGAGTTCCCTTCTGTTTGATGGCTTACATTCTGTTGGATGCACTTTTGTATCCCCCCTTAGCCTGTTCTGCATAAAAAAATGCCTTTGATTCTCCAGGAAAAATATTCTGAAGACAACTGGATACAGCAGCCTGAATCTCACACATGCATCTCAACATTCCCTGATTGCTGGGATAAATTTGCTTCCCTTCTGCCTAGTGTGCATGGATAATCTTTTCCCGCAAACACTCTGCTGTTTCCAATTTTTTAAATACATTTCCCTTCTGCCACAGCTTTGTCAAGATCAGTTCTTTCTTCTGATATGATTGTATCTTTATTAATCCAGGTCTTGGATACTTTTTTCATATCCAGGTTTGGAGCATACACTTGATTTGCCATTTCACTCTGCAAATCCTACTGTAGGATACCATTCCAGTGGCTTATTTGTGCTTTCATAAAATTAATAAACTCTGGTCCTTCCAGTTACTCTAGTACAGCAGAAAATTTAAGGTTTTCCCTATGTGCTTTAATTCTATTGTTTTTTTTAAACATCTCCTCTTGAGCAGTCTCATATTCAGTCAACCTTTTCTTCATTTTGATATCTGATTTTTGCAGTTTTATCACCTCAACTGAATATCTTTTTAAAGCTACTTCCATTTTTTCCAGTCTTTTGTTTTTTTGAGTTGATAGAGTCCTTCATTGTTTCATTTATTTTAATCAGCTCTGAGTACATGACTTATTTTTTCCTTTAGGTTACTGGACATCATGTCTTCCACCAAAGCTGGAGCTTGTACTGCTTTTTACTGAATATCTGCAGATTTCTTCCCCTGTCAGTGTTTTTTCCTCATCTTTTGTGATTCATTTTCTTTCAAGTTCTCTGAATTTCTTTTTTGCTGGCATCCAGGCAGTGTACTTACTAGCCAGTTACTTAAATTTACCCCAAAATACAAGTTTACTGGCTCTCTTTTTTGAGTTTTTGTCTTCATACTGGGACAGCTGTACTTAAGGTGTTACTCAGTGTGCAGCCATCATGGAAGCTGTAAATCTGTCTTAGATAATTCGATGGGTTCCCATAAATTTGCACCTGGACTGCCTTGTTTTGTCTTTCTTGAGATGGGGTACAGTATAAGGGCGAGTCTTGGGGAGGTGAACATGATTTTTGGATTCAACTAACTTATACAAACCTATACTGTTTGATTCAAATTTCTTTCTCTCTGCCTCTCTTTATATCAAACACGTAAAATTAAGTTTTTCCCCAACAATACCAGTCAAGCCTTGGAAGAAAGTCAGTATCCCCCAGTGCCTATTAATAATTCCTTTCATTGCTCTGGTGTCTTTATTATGTGATATACAGTACTTAATTGTATCATTTTCCTTTCTTTCTTGCATCATTTTCCTTTCTTTTTTGCATCTTAGCCTCATTTTATATCTTGTGAAAAACAGGCTGCACTGTGGCTGTTCTTTCATTTCTCATTCTACACATTGCCTCTCCCAGAATGTCCTTCTCAGAGACGCTGTTATTCAGCTCAACACATAACCTTTGTATATTCCCATCTAGCATCCTGTCATCTGTGGTTAATTTCAAAGCCCTAATCATCTGGCTGTCATGTGAATAATACTATTTATATAAATACCTTTATATGCATGATTTGTAGTCATGTAAAAAAAACACCTGTATTTGTGAAAGGTTTTTTTTTTACAGTGCCTCTTATTTTGATCTACTCAAATCCTTGCAGACTGACATTTGTTGGACTTTATGTGCTTTAATCCACCCTTCAAAATTCTACTTCCTACTCCTGCTGATTCTGCATAGCCATAAGGTCAGGAATTAGTGTTTTTTACTGTCTCCCAGGATATTTTAATGGGTGTTTTAGTTAGTTCAACAACCAATCTGCTATTCTTCATGCAAATAACAATGATAATATCAATAGATTGCAAGTATTGTTCCCTATTCATTTGCAAATGATATTTCTCTTAATTTTTACTTTTGCGTACATTTTTGTGTTTCGTTTTCAGAGTCTATCTCAACCGGCACTTCATTTCCACTGGACAATTGTGTATGATACTTTCTGAGGTGTTATTCTTGGAGAACAGTAAACAGGTTTCATTATGTACCTTTAATGTATACTTACTTGGCAATTGCAGCATAATAGCAAGTACTGCAGATCACGTTGAACACATTAAGAGTCAGAATAGAGTCACGGCTGAGATTCAGAAAGCTTTCTCGGTGTTTGCATAAACTGCTGCAGCCAAAAGTGGCAGTTTATGTGAATGTGGGAAGTGCAATTCAGAGACATGTTTAACTGCAATGGGGAAGACCTTGTTATCAGCTAATTTTCATGTGTCTGAATCACATGTAATTATCACCAGTACTAAATAGCACTTTTCAGCGGTAATCGCCACTGGAGGACCACTCATCACAGTGCAACAAGTACCCTTCTGATGCACTCTCCCTCACACATGCAGACACTCGGACACACACACACATACACACACACACACACACACACACACACACACACACACACACACACACACACACACATGCAGACATTCATGCAGACTCTCACCCACACACACAGGCACCCACAATTTTGACACACAACTTCTCACATGGTCACACTCCTGAACACAGTCATCCAGTTACCTCTACACACACACACACACACACACACACACACACACACACACACACACACACACACACACACACACACACACACACACACACACACACACACACACACACACACACACACACACACACATACACACACACACACACACACACACACACACACACACACACACACACACACACACACACACACACACACACACACACACACACACACAAACCCATACCTCTGCAGACATGTACACACACTGCCACACACACATACTGACATCCTGCACCACGACTACCTTTCAGCTAAACTCTCTGACAGTTACCTGCAATATGGTCTCTCTCTCTCTCTCTCTCTCTTTAAAAGTGATGGGTGAACATGGCATTTTAACTGACTGTGCTAAATTATACTCCTGAGATATTCTTTGAATCATACAGATGCATAAATCCTTTCCTGCAGGCATTTTCAAGTAGAACACATGGCTAATTAGCATAGGTTACTCCTCCAGAATGCCTCATTAACATTTGGTACAGACATGGAGACAGCCCACTGGGGTGATTCTACTGAATGTGTAGAAACACTGTAGTGCTCCCATCTATGAACTGCACAGGGTTTCCTCCAGTGTTTTTCCACCCATTTTAGGGCTTACAACTGGCAGTAGCCCTTTCTGAATCCCAGCCCATCTGTAAGGGTTCAATCTACCTGTGCATAGGACTTTACTTACTTATGAACAAGTCTGTGCTGAAGGTATCAGGGAGATTCTTAATAAACCTATTCCTTCTCAGTTCAATTTAGATTTTTTTGAAAGCAAATTGTTAAATGAACTAATCAATGATAGGTCGCTTCGTATTATGAAACCAGATAAGGGGGGAGGGGTTGTTATTATGGACCTTATGGATTATAACAACAGGATGAATTCCTTGTTGTTGACTAATACTTACAAGGAAATTTCAAGAAACGAATGTAACATTGCCTGTGCTAAGCTTGAAGCTGATTTGCTTGATATGTTGTTTCAAGGGCAGATCAGTGTTGGTGAGTATGAATTCCTGTATAATAAATGACCAGTGGTTGCAGGAATATTTGGCATACCTAAAATTCAGAAGGACAGTTAAACCATCCCCCCCAACCCCATTGTTGATGGTAACAGAAGTAAGATTTACTACTTTGCTAAGTTTATTGATTTTTGGTTAATGTCATCTGTGGGGGCTTTACCCCAGATTTGTTGTGACTCATGGGACTTCTTGAGTAAACTTTGCAATGTACCTTGTGATTCTGATAGGATAATGGTCACCACTGATGTATGTGACTTATACTCAGTAATCCCTCATAATGAGGATTTACAGTGGTTTGAGGATATTAATGTTATTTGTGCTCTAATGGAGATGGTTTTATCCAACAACTACCTGTTCTTTGAAGGACAGTTGTTTAGACAGGTTAATGGAGTAGCTATGGGGGCAACTTGTGCCCCCAGCTTCGCCACTCTAGTTATGGCATATTGGGAGAAGCATTACATTTTTATTTCCTTCTTTAGTGAATCCTGTGTATTTTTTATTCATTTTTGGATGGCATTTTTATTGTTTGGCAGGATAGTGTTGAGAAACTTAACAGCTTTTTGGAATATATTAATACTACTACTCCTTTCCTTAAATTTGTGCATTCGTTTAGTAGTGACAATGCCACATTTTTGGATGTCGCTATTTCCAAGTATTTAGCTAATGGCTGTTTTGTTTCCAACATTTACAGTAAGCCTACATTTTCTAACAGTTATCTTTACTTTGATAGCCACCACCCTTTGTTTCAAAAAAAGTCTGTGATGAAGGGTCAGTTAGTGAGACTGGTGAGAATGATAACAGATGACAAGGTGTTTGAAACTGAATGTGAGTGTTTATTGGGAATGTTTATGAAGCGGGGCTATCCTATTGGATTTTTGGAGCCCATTAGGAACAAGGTAGTCCACAGGAGGTCTAATGGATTTTATTACCTCTTTTGCACCATAACATTATTGCCACCCAAGGGATGGTAGGGGTCAATTCATCTAACCAAACTGACCAACCTACTGCTCTTACAAGTAAGAGCATTTCCAATAAAGATTTTGCTAAGCCTTGCATTCTTACATTTACGTTGGATGTATTTAATATAGTGGACGTGCTCAAATACAATTGGTTACTTGTTTCTTCTAACCCACAGTTACATAAAGTTTTAGGAGCTCAACCTACTTTTGTTTATAGAAGAAATACTACTTTTAAAGATTTGCTTGAGCGAGGTAACCAACACTCCAGTAGTGGGTGTAGTAGAACCGATTTGAATGGTATGTTTAAATGTGGGTGGTGTAGGATCTGCCCGCATATCCTGGTGGGTGACAAGTTTGAATTGAATGGACAGAAAGTGTATGTTAGGGGAAAACACAATTGTGATTCTGGCTGGGCTATTTATGCTGCATGTTGCCAAAATTGCCCAGTGTTTTATATTGGCAAAAGCATTAGGTGGGTGAAAGTCAGAATTTATGAGCATGAAAGAGACATTACTAAATGTAAGGATACTAATGCATTGTTTAAACATGTTGAGAAGTCACCTATGCATACCTTCAAGTATTTCATCATTGAACAATTGAAGAGGGATGCCAGGGGAAGAATTACTGAATATTATTTGTTAGTAAGGGAACGAATATGGCAGCTTAGGCTGAATTCCCTGTTGGAGCCTGGCTTAAATGATACATGCACCATTTCTCTTTTGAATCTTAAAAGTTTAGAATGCTAATTTTATTCTATTTTTATTAATATTTTTTATCTGTTGGCAAGTATGTTTTTGTGAAATGTCGGTTGTTTAATATGTCAATGTTTTATATAAGATAGTATAAAGCTTTTGGACCTTTTTACTGCATATTTCTTTAAATTCATTATGTTTCAAGTCATGTGATTTCAATGTTCTATTTAAACTGTCTGATGTGTGTTAACAGTAGTTCTGATGAAGTCCAAATGGATGAAAGTGCTTAACAACTGACTGAAGTTGGAATAAAGATTTGTCAGTTTGCCTTCTGCCACTCCTTTTTGGTTATTTGTTTTGTGTGGAGGTGTAGTTTCTAGCAAGGTTAGGCCATGTTGCCATCAAGGGCTGTATGATGGTAGTTACCACTACCATTAGAACATCATGCTTACCTGGTAATTTTTTTACACTTCAGTGTCCTGTTACTGATGTGCCATCTGCCTTCAGTCCACTTAAGTGGTTTCCCTGTGCTCTTCATATAGTTTGCATATTAATCTATCATTCTTTGGTTCATTCTTTGTAGTGATTTGGTGCACAATGGAGATAAGTAACTTGATGCTAAGCAGGCAACATCATCTGCAAATAGCAAAGACGCAACTCTTATTTCCGCAAACTGTACACTTCTCAGATCTTGGCTGCATCCTAACACCCTCTCCATGAAAATAAAATCAAGACAGGAGATAAGACATACACTTTGCAGAGTCCTGTGCACATCTTTGAATTATTTGATTTAATACTGAGAAGGTATACAGCTCTTGTTTTTCAATTAGAGGAAGTGAACAGCACAGTGTATTAATTGTGGAGCTCCTATTTTAGTCCTTCTCAAATGATGTTTTAGGTTCTGTGGTCAAATACCTCCTTCTTGAGCTACATGCAAGCACAACTGGGAGACTTCCATGACCTTCTCTACAATATTTTCTTCCAGTAAGTACCGAAAACAAATGTGAGTAATGGAAATCTCCCACTACTCTTCCAATGGTTCTCTCATCAGACCACGACCTCATCATGCGGACACTTACCATTGTTAGAACTACATTATATGTAGCTTTAATATCAGTGTTATTATTTGTTTATCTATTTACTTGTAAACTAGCTAGGTGGGCTGATCCACTGATTCTTTTCAGCCATATGATCTGGTCCCAAGGAAGACTTAAAAAAAGCTACATGACACATATATGTCCATAGGTTTACAGAGAGTTGTAAGAATAAGCATAATCAACTGTATACAAACATTGCAAAATAATCTGTTGCTCTGTAAACTTGTGTACACTTAGTGTACATGTTAAAGTAAGAAATAATATCACATCATATACAAGCATTGTTACATGGGATTGGGCATAAATAGATGTATAAAGCTGGTAGTGTCACTCCTGGCAAACTGGTCTGAGAAGAGGGTTCCAACGTATTTGTCATGATGTTTTAGTCAAACATTCAGAGAACATCAAACAGAATAGGGGTACCAGAACCTAGCCATTATGCAAGGCCTAGGTAGTAGGGTTTGCTGGCAAGAGCCTGGTGGTTTAGTTAACTAGTTAGTTATTTATTTACATTTTGTTGATCAGGTTAATTCTAGTGGGCAAAGCACATTTTCAGAGGGGACTGGGAGTTCCAGTTTAAGATGCTTCCACAAGTGCAATATCATGAAGGCAAATACTTTAACTACATTACAATAGAGAAAAATGGGATAAATAGTGTAAGACAGCACATATTAGCAAAATAAAAAGAATTACAGTGTTTGTGTTTAACATGTAGAGTAACATAATTAGATGTGATAAAGGTGGAAGAAAAATGGGATGGAAATGAGATAGGAAAAGGAAAATATAGATGAGTAGATGTGTAGGTAGTAAAAAAGGTTTGCAAAAATGAAGCAAGAGTCATTAAGATACAGTTGGCATAATGGTTAAGGTCTTTGTCTTCCACGCACAAGGTACATGGTTTAATTCTGGCCTTCGGTGGTGCATTTATTGAGTTTGCATGTTCTCCCTGTGTCCATGTGGAGTTCTTCTCACCTCTCAAAAACATAAAGAGCCACATGTGGTGGTGTTGATAATGGGGGACTTGAATGCACATATCAGGACAGAGAGGATATGATATGAGGATGTATGGTTACACTGGTGCGACAAAAGAAATAAAGCAGGAGAGGCCATTCTGAACATTTGTTTGGCAAATGGCTTGATGCTGGGCAACATATGATTCATGAAGAGAGACAGTCACAAAAATCACATACATGAGCGGCCAACATGCATCCCAGGTAGACTTCCTCCTAGTAAAGGAAATGGCAGTGGGATAGAATCAGAGATTACAAAATCATCCCCTGTGAAACAGTCTACAGCATAAATCACTTGTTGCCATAATTAGCTGCAAGCAATGGTCAGAGAAGTCTGTAAGGTGAACAAAGACTGAGCTGTAGATCTGGAAGTTGACTGGGGATGAAGCAGAAGAGCTCAAGGAAATACTCGGGGTTGTAGCACCTCTTGAGGAAAAGGAACAGGAAATAGGTAGTGTTGAATAAAAATGGCAGTGCCTCAAAACATCATGTGTGATAACTATAGAATAGATATGCCTCCCAGTCAGGTATAGAAATACCATATATAAGAAAAGCTTGTGGTGAATTGTAGAAGTCGAGGAAGTCATCAAAAGAAAAAAAGAAGTGCAGGAAAAAGTGGTAGATAGAAAAGATGAACCAGGCTAAGTAGGAATGTTGGTTGGCTAACAAACATGCTGACAATGCAATAGTGAAGAGCAAGGCATCAGAAGCAATCTACCAGCTTCTGGAAAGTGACTCAGTAGATGGCACAAAGAAACTCTTATCAAATTGCAAGGCAAAGGCAGAAAGATAAAGAAGATAGTCATTAGACACCCTTCAAAAGGGAAAACTTTCACATTAGCTACTGAATGAAGAAAACCTAATAGAGAGGGGTGTGGCCAAGATGGCAAACAGCACAAGGATTTTGCTCTGTCTCTTTTCGGTTATTCTGACAGGACAGTCCCATCTGGGGTGATATAATCTTAAAAAATGACGAGGGTTTGGTATAATAGTTAAGGTTTTTGACTCAAAAACACAAAGTACAGTGTCTGATTCTCACCTTTGGGAAGGAAATTGGTTAGGCTTACAATGGCCTGTTAAGAAAGTTAGCCCAGTAATTAGCCTTGAACTTATGAATCCATGAATCTAAGGAAAAGGAAAAATGAAAACGTTCAGTTGACCATGTGGCCTAATGGATAAGGCTTCAGATTAGAAGATTGCAGGTTTGAGTCCTACCATGGTCGTGCAGCCAGTGACCTCATCTTTTAAGGGAGGGAAGTTGGCCTAATGGTTAAGGTGTTTACCTTACAGACACAATGTATGGGGTTTGAGTCTCACATATAATAATTGGCTAGGCTTAAAATGGCTCACAAGGGCAGTTAGCCTAATATTAATCTATTAATCTATAAATTTTAGTTTAATAGTTATGAAATATATATATATATAAAAATATCTCATCTATTCAAGAAATAGACCAGTGTTGAAACTGCTAAAGAAAAGTTTTGAGATTTTTTTTTAGATTTAATCCTGTCAGAAGTTCTTCAGTCAGTTCCAGACATGATTTAATCTAAAGCTGCTCCTCCAGAAAGTGTGATGAAGAAAGAATTACAGTCTATTATCATGAGCATTCAAGATCTTTATGTCAAAATGGACAAATTAGAAAGTAAAATGGACAATATTAAACAGGATAGTAAGAAGCAACTGGAATTACTTAACGAAGGGATAAAGAAAAATTCAGATCAAATTTCAGCAATAGAAGACTCAGTAAATGATTTTGATGGAAAGCTGACTGAAAATGAAAACCAAGTTGAATTTCTTCTAAAACAAAACACCTTACTTTTAGAAAAGGTGGAAGATTTAGAAAGCAGGTCTAGAAGAAATAACAATAGAATCTACTGAGTGACAGAAAAGGAAGAAGGAAACAATTTGATACAATTCATAAACAACTGGTTACCTAAAACTTTAAACTTGCCTGAATTACTTTCCTTTGGAATTGAGAGAGCTCATAGATCTCTCTCAAATACTTCTTCAATAAATAACCCTTCTATGCCAAGGTCAATAACGGTTAGATTTCTTTCTACTCATGATATAGACTTGGTGTTAAAAACAACATAGTCAAACTCTCCAATAAAAATGTATGGGAAAGGTATCAGATTTGACAATGACTACACTGATTTGGTGATTACTAAAAGAAACAATTGTCTTCCTTTAATTAAAAGCTTAAAGAAATCAAACATCAAGGTACAACTCATCTTTCTGGCTAGAATTAATATGTTTCTTACTGAAGGACAGAAAACCTTTAACACACTAGATGAAGCCATTGACTTTGCTCAAAAAAATAAACTTATGGATAAAATTGAAGAAATGGACTGTTTTTTATCGAGCCTAAAAAGATAAGCAACTGAAAGTGGATGGACAACTAAAGATAAAAGCAGTAAAATGTTTAAAGAAAAATAATACTTTCATATATGATTTTATTTTTGTTTTATTGTTACATTAAAAAATATCTTAGAATCTTCTAAGGAGCTTCACATTTTGAAGGTAAAATCTCTTCATTCACCTTAATTAAATAAAAATATCATTAATATCAAGTTTGAATATATGATTTATTTATTTATTTATTTATTTGCATTTGTTGACCGGGTTGGTCCAGCTGGGTAAGAATTACCCTTTTTCAGTGGAGACCCAAGGGGAAAAGCCCTAAACATACATACAAATACATACAAATAGAGACAAATTAACAATATTACAGAGGAAAACAATATTATGTGTACAATGGATAAGAAAAACAAACAATGAAAGTTTGAGAAAATGAGTAAGGTAGGCCAGAGGCATGCATGCAAAAGATTTATGAAAAGGTGTTCTGAGCAAGATCTCTGAATTAAGTTAAAGTAGGCAAAGAAATGATGATTTAGGTGTGGAGTTAGTAGTGTGGGAGTTTTAGGTGGGAGCATGTGAAGGACATTCCCATTTGGAGGAGAGATGGGAGAGAA
Source organism: Protopterus annectens (assembly GCF_019279795.1). Classification (NCBI taxonomy): domain Eukaryota; kingdom Metazoa; phylum Chordata; order Ceratodontiformes; family Protopteridae; genus Protopterus; species Protopterus annectens. Next base: position 153,705,732 of record NC_056735.1, on the reverse strand, counting down.
GCATGGATTTGAAATTGCTGTGGTTAGGTATATTATGTAGTAGTGTGTGGAGATTGTTCCATAGTTTGGCTATAGTGTGGGATAGTAGTAGTTTACCAGTTGGGTGGATGGGTTTGTGTACATGCAGGAGGTTTTGGCGTGTGGATCTCAGGGTATGGGTAGGTGTGTAGGGTGTTAGAGATTTAGCAAGAGAGGGGCATTCTGCTGGTTTAAAGATGAGTTTGTGGGCTGTTGTAAGTTGTAGGTACTTTAGGGGGTTGTGGAGTTCTAGCCAGTTTAGGGTGTGTAGGGAATGACAGTGATGGGAAGAGTTCTTAGAATTGGTTGCAAATTTGCAGATTTTGTTGTAACAGGCCTCAAGTTTAGCACAGAGTTCGAGTTGTAGGTTGGAGAATAGGGGAGCACCATACAAGAGAGAGGGGAGAAGGAAGGTAGATGCAAGGGTATGATGGGAAGATGGAGTAAGGTAGTAGTTGTGTCTGTAGAGGAGGCCAATTTTCTGGTGGTTTTTTTTGATTGCTGAGAGGATGTTGGAGTCGAATTTTAGGTTTTCATCGATGGTAATGCCAAGTAGTTTGGTACTAGGAACGATTTTAAGAGGGGTGTTATTGTGGCTTTTGATGGAAAATTGGACTTTGTGGAACTGGGAAGTTTTAGTGGGAGTAAATATCATTAGCTTTGTTTTGTTGGCATTTAGGACCAAGTGATGTGATTGCATCCATGATTCAGTTTTGGAGAAAGCTGTTTGGGTATTAAGTAGAAGTTTGGAGGGGCAGGAGGCTGAGCAGATGATACAAGGTATTGGGTCTGGGGTAAGGGAGGAAGGAGGATTTATATGTATAAAGTATGTTTGGTTGAACTGTGATGCTTTAAACATTCATATTAAGGTTATATAGTTTTAATGTTGATGTTTCATATTCAAAAGATAGGTTTCCTAAACATCGTTGCTTGCTTTAAGCAGTCACGAGCTCGCACTACTTCTAAAAATGAAATAGTTTATTTTTCCTGCTCAAAAGATGATTTGAAACTTTTCTGACAGAAGCTAATTGCGAGTCAGCTGTATGCTGCAAAGATTCGCAGACTCTTTTTCAAAAACTGGAGGTTTCAGGAAACATGGTATGACCTTTGAACCCATTGGAAGTGCACTGGATGGAACACTGAGACTGTAAAGTGGAGATTTAACAGGAAATAATGAAAAGGCTGTGATCTTACAGGGACTTTATTATTCTAGCAATCCACTTTGAATTGTGCAGTAAGTCTTTAACTCTAAAGGTTTATTTTAGGTATTTTCATGAATAATTTGATATGAATCGGAAAGCGTCGGATTTACAGGGACTTTGTCATTCTGACATTTCATTTTGAATTCTTAAATAAGCTGCTGATACTAAATAGTTGTTTAAGGCCTTTCATGAATAATTTGAAATGAACTGACATTCATATATGCTTCTGGAAAATTATTTTATAACAGTCAAGTGCAGTTGCCTTCATATATATTGAAACAGAGATTATACTCAGTTTGTCTAGATCTATTTTGTTATAAAGGATGAGCACCCTACACAAAAGTTTTCTTTCTTCTTGGAGTTGATGCATGGCAATTATTAAGGTCGTTCAAAATAATTTAGAACAAATACTTGGTAAACATATACATGCTAGCTTTTCATTGTTGATGTGTATACACTACCAAGTTAGAAATATTTATAGAACATGCATTTATTAATACTTTGTTTTAGTTTTTTTTTCCTTTTAAAAGAAAAACAAATATTTAAAATCCTAGTTTATAGTGGATTGACTGATGCAGTTGTATGCATTGGTGTTATAATAAGGGATCATATGCAGCTCAGTATTTGTGTTCAAAATAAGATTCCTTGTTCACAAGTCAAAAATGTTCATTATTTATTAACAGTAAACAAAGATAATCTCTTGTGTTCTGAAACCATAAGTTGGTTAAGAAACAAGTGCATAATAATGAAGAGCCATACAATCTTCATTAACTTTACACCATCACAGAGCATAGTGTTATGCTAACTACTGAGAAATTTCAGGATTAGATTGTAAAGTTGTTTGCACGCTATTAAGGCAATTAAAAAGCAGTTCTGGTTTCATTGATAACTTGCAAGTGGAGACTGGATGGATCTTTTGTTTGTTGTACATAAACTTTTCAGGTCCAAATAATGTATTATAATGTAAAGTATGTTATATAAAGGTAGACTGATACCACACTGACTGAATAGTACTTTAATTACACTTTAAGTGTGTGTTGTGGATAGATAGCAGAAGCAGAACCAGTTTCATTTTAAAGTAATATTTTATTAGTAATTGTAATATGATATGTTTTATCTTTTAGACATAAGTTATGGAATTAATTCTCATTATTGCCTCTCTTATTTAATGATTTTAAATAGATACACACATGTAATAAAGTGAGGGGGGGAATGGATATTGTGCTTTATTTGTAAAACTTGAAAGTACTCTGTATTTTGAAAACTACATATTCAGTGACAAATGAACAATATCTTAAATGCAAGTGTAAATCTGTACTGATAACATAGATGGAAATTAATTCTTAATTACAGTGTACAGACAGTATATTCTGTGTTAGTGACATGAGTCTTATAACTTGTATAGAGGAGATTGACTTTTTTTTACCTTAGAGGGGATGGCTGTTACCATTTAGTTTGTACTACAGCTTCATTAGCAGAGATTCATTCAAATAAAGAGGTTTCTCATTATGAAATAGAGTTAGTTTCAGGAAGATATAATTATTTGCACCACGTTAGGGTTTAAAGTTAATAAAGAACATCCATATTACCCATTTATAAGTCTTACATATATTGATGTGATGGTCCTAATATCACAATGCCTTTTTTATAAAATATTTATCATTGTTACTACATTTGTAAGGTTTTGAAATCAATAAACATTAATGTTATTTACTAATGTGTTATAAGGAAACACCATAGGGTAGCTTTACAGTTATATGATTAAAGATTCAAGACTTCTAGTTAATAGCTAATTTGAATATATAGAATAACAGTTCCAGTGATAGTTTATTTAATGATCATAAAAGACATTATGAAATAATAAAGAGCCTAGGAATTTAGACATTATTTTAAAATTCTGTTTTCTATATGTTATTGTATCGACCTTATAATTTTTATTTGATTAAGAGCTGGATGCTAGATGGAAACTTTTATTATTTATACTGTTGACAAATAGCTTAATTTTAAGAGGTGGAGACACTAGTTTGAAATTGGATAGAAACAGGGTGATGTTAGAAAGTGGTTTGTATGATTATATCATCAAGCCTGGAATATTGTATTCCATGTTAAGGATTGTAAATATATCTATACTGGGTCTATATTAGAAGAGTGAATTGACGACAGAACAAACGCTCTTTCGCTGACACGTAAAACCCGAAGTTTCCTAGGAGAAAAAAATTGCTGGGCTGTTCTCGGAACTTTGCTGTTTTCTCCACTGTGGTGCAATCTCTGAGTTGGTATATTTAAGTAGGGGGGTGTGGTGGGCATAGTCCCCCACATCAGGGTGTGTGTGGGGGGCAAAGCCCCCCACTTTATTTTGTATTTATAGTTTTTTGGGTTTTTTTTGGAACAGCAATTTTTTTTCCCCAGGGGAAAAAAAAATCACTGTTCCAAAGCTTCGCTGTTTTCAGACTTTGGGTTTTACGTATCGATGAAAGAGCGTTTGCTCTTTTGTAGTTTTGTTTTTCTAATATAGACCCCTCTATACTAGGTTGGTTTATTGTTAGTTTAATGAATTTGTCCATAACAGATGATGTTAGAAAATGATGTTGTTTTTGGACTCAATGCCAGAGTTTAATTGTTTTAAAATCATCCCTGTTAAAAAAATGCCAGGATATAAATGTACTTCATTGAATATTAATGGCTTAAATAATCCCATGAAGAGTGGTAGTTTATTGAAATATTTAAATTTAAATAAAGCACACATTGTTTTCCTACAGGAAACACATTCAGTAAAAAAGATTTAGATAAAATATTACTTAAAGATTACACAATGCTTGTTGACTCACATTATAATTCAAAAAGGATAGGCACACTTATTCTTTGGATGAAATCTATGGTCATGCCTAAAGTGGTGAATATTTACTCTGATAGAAATGGTACGATGGGTTTGGTGGTTGTTGAAATTAATAAGAAGTACTATATGTTTGTGAATATATATTGGATTCCTGGAATTGCATCTAAAGTGACAAGAAAGTACTTAGACACTATTAATATATACTCAAAGGGACAGATTATATTGGCTGGAGACTTTAATTGCATTTTAACTGATAGAGATACTACCAAAGAAATTAAACCTAGAATATCTGCCACTGCCAAACATTTAAATTAGTTTATGAATACTATGAATTTAAAATATATATCTGATTTAAAATCAACAAATTCATGTAAATATACACATTAACTCATTCAGGTGTGGAACTCAAACAATTATAGATAAAGTTTTTACTTGCAGTGGCATATACTCGAAAATAGATGAAGTATTAATAATTTCATGCCATTTGTCTGATGATAATGCTATTACCTTCAATCTGAATACAAAAACTAATTATTTCAATTATTGGCAAGGAATTCCAGCATATATAACTAAAATAAATAGATTATTTCATTATGGGTTGGTGTTTCCTACATTTAACACCATGCTGGGACTATTTACAGGTATTTCAATATTTTTATATGTCATTTCTGAGTCTGACCACATGGGGTCTAGCATCCCACAATGCAGTGTTTGCCTGTAAAAAAATACATCATGCAGGCCTCTTTCTTCCTAAAGCTGCTGTCACTACATTGATTTTACAGGCATACACCAATGTCGTTCAGTCAAGTTAGCTTTAACTAACATTTCTTGCTGTTCAATGACTACTTGAAATACAAACAGTGCAAATGCCACAGAACAGACTTTCAAAGTGCTTTTAATTGCTGCTTCTTCTTAGAAAGACTAATTTGCAGGCTTTTAAGAAGCCAGAATTGTAGTCCTTCAATTTATCTCCCCTCCCTCTTCACACTTAACTTCCCTAGCTGTCAAAATGCTAAGTGTAATTGGAGCTGTTATCTGCTGTGATTGACAGCTCACAGCAGGAGACTTCACTCATGTACTGTTTCCTTGTTCTAGCCTTTCCTTTCTGATGGTGGGATACTTCTTTTTGCTGCACCATAGCCTCCTTCTGTCCTGAAATTTAGATCTAAGCTCCACAGTATTTGGATAAGAACTGTTTGGCAAACCTTCCAACTCCCATTCTCAGGGCTCCCTGTTAGGCCAAATAGTTAAGAAAATTTAACCAGGCTGTAAACATAGAATATTTTTAATGGACTTACATTATTGCATTCACATGTGTTTCTAAGTGGTAATTTAAGATTAAGGTATCACATATGTCATGCAATTTTCAATACTTCACCCTATTAAAATTTGTGATGGACATGTTCACTCTATGTTAACAAAAAATGAGCATTATGAAAAACCAGGTTTATTGGAAATGTATGGTCTTTGGCCAGTTAACTCTTACTGTAATGTTGCCTATACTTGCTCCCTGTAAGTTTTCACATGGCTATAGAGCTTTTCTGAGATTTGTAGAATGTATTTTACTTGATAGCTTAGCTTGACAGTCCTACAGTGTTCCAGAAAGTGCCAATTTTGGAGTGAAACCCTGGCTAGAAATGCTCCACAATCACAATCAAAAACAAGTACTTACACTAATTCACAACAGTATTATGTTACACTCAGATTTTTGCAAGTTAGTATGCAATGTCTTACTCCATATTTTGTTTTCACATGGCTATAGAGCTTTTCTGAGATTTGTAGAATGTATTTTACTTGATAGCTTAGCTTGACAGTCCTACAGTGTTCCAGAAAGTGCCAATTTTGGAGTGAAACCCTGGCTAGAAATGCTCCACAATCACAATCAAAAACAAGTACTTACACTAATTCACAACAGTATTATGTTACACTCAGATTTTTGCAAGTTAGTATGCAATGTCTTACTCCATATTTTGTTTTCATTTCACTATTTAGTTTTCCAAATACGTATGCACTGCCTCCATTTATCTTTATAAATATACACCCCATATCACTATTCATTTTTCTTAAATTATGCTTTTTCTTTTCCCTTCTCTTTTTTGTAATCCCAGAAACCACTATGGGCATTGATGAATGCTTCAATGTCACTTATTACAAAGAAAGACTTTTTAAAACAAGGACATCAAGGTTAATTTCCTTGAATCAGATAATAGATGCCACTGCATGGACTGACTAAGGAAATACAGACTTGCTTGGATGAAATGCCTTAGTTAATCTATTTGTCAGCCTCGAGTATGATTTTGACTATACCTGTAATATACAGCTGTGTTTGATACTGCCTTTAAAAATGCCCACGCTTACAAAGTACATTGGCATTGTAGTAACACAGCTCTGACATGCCCATGCACTTTTATTCACAAAGATGCAGCGATTGCTGTTCCTCCACCATCAACAACCCAGTACTTATGTGAATTCATTTACATCAGACTTAAGGTGTGGCATCTGCATAGAATGACATTACGTGCTCATGGCCCATGAGTGTACCTCTGCTGACAGCCATTAACTGTCTACTGAGTACCATTATTGTATAAGTGAAGGCCGGTGTCATTTTAACATTCTGTCCTTATGAGACTATTACAACTGTAGTGTTTTGATCCGAATTTTCATTGCACTAGAATTTCCAAGTTTTTCATGCTGTTTACCCAGAGGTCATGTCACTTGTTTTGTCACTACAAATATGTTGCAATGCCTGATTTGATAACAGGTAATGTTTTAATCTTTCTATTCCTGCAGTGCAGATTAGCAATATGAAGTGCAGACAAAAACACAGAGGACAACTGCTGGAATGTGTGCATCACACAGAAGTTAACCCACACTTACCTTGGAGAATTTAAACTAATTATGCACACAAAATGGTGATGTTGCCATACACTTTTGAAGCACAAAAGTAAGAACGTACTGAAATGTGACATTTGGAGAAATTCTGTAAGTTTTTGAAACTTGGAGTTTATTGGGATTCCTGTCAGTGTGCAGTTGTGTATTACTTCCTTTTGGACTGTGGTATTGAAATGTGACATTACCTGTCAGAAGCTGTAACTAATATTTTATAATGTGTAGTAAAAATCACATTATACACTGGTTGCTTATGTTGCTTCATTTTACTACCTATCAGTAGATGTTTGTTGCCAATTTCTTTAGAAACCATTATTGATGGTGCATGCTGCAATAATCTTTCAATTTGTACTACAGTCCACTTGTGAACCACCACTTTCAATTGACTGTCAGTTCTTTTTAACATAATTTTGTAAACATTCAATTAATATGCTTAACTGCGTCTTACATAAATCAAGCAAATAATTTACATTGTTGACATCAACAATCTCAAGCCAAGTTGTACTTCATTCCACCCACACACATTGCACAGCAGTTTTCAAATGGTCATGTTGCAATTTAAACCCTGTCTGGGAAAATAACTACAGCAGTACATCACCACAGACTTTGCCAGAGTACCACATAAATAATCAATGCATTTTAGTTTTTAAGCTGTCACAAACCAAATGTTACTGGATGCTTCAGACCATAATGCAACATTATTGCACATTACCCCTTTGCAATGAATTTCACTAACCTGTTCCTTTTACCTGTAACTCCAACCATCAGTGTTCTACCACTAAAGTAGCGTAAGCATTTAAAACTTATTACTTTGTATAATACTTACATTTCACTTACTGATGTCACTTCTCTGGTGTCTTGTCAACTCAGACGGTGACACATGACTGTTATCACAATGGTGGTGTGCCTTTATATGGTCCAAGGAGCAAATTCTCATTCAAGCATATCCATTTGTCCCACCATTTTCAAGATCATACACAACACATCACTGCATATATAAATGTATCTCTGTAATTATGCTAACATCTATCATCCCCATGCCTCCCAGAGAACTTTGACCAAATTGTCTCCAAAATGCTTTGTCATTACTGTAGAGGTCAACAGTTCTGATCATAGTAATTTGCTACTTAGGTAATGTACCACCCATAGCTGACCTTAGGCATAGGCCAACTAGGTGGCCACCTAGGGCGCCGCTCTAGTAGGGGTGCTTTTCTAGTAATCTGGATGGTGTAGGTAGACCAGGATGGGGACACCAGGTGGTGTGGTATGGGAGATGCTGTGGAGCCTTTTTGCCTAGGGCACCAGTTGACCAAAGGCCAGTCCTGGTACCAACACATAAACGTTTTAACTCTTGCATGAGGCTGACCTGAATTATCAATTCCAGTGTCCATTTTCTCTATCAGGCAGCATTGAACATTGTGACCATACACATGGTTCAAGACAAATACATTTGTAGACTATTCTTTTCAAACATACATCTCTTACCTTTATCAAAACCTTGCCATGCAGAACTCAGTCTTATCAAGGTGACTTCATACCAGTAGATGTTTGAAGAACATGTCTCCCAGTCTGTTCAGACCTTGCAAAATACATCACTCATGACTCATTTATTTACAATGTTCATCGATTATGGAGTCAGCATTATCCACATCACACCACTCCACATTTAAAACTCAAACCTGCTGTTTATCGCCCAACACCTGTCAATACAAGATTAGAATTTAGCATTCCTTACAAATATTCTTCACCAATACTCGGCTGCCAGTTAAGCACCAAAATATATATCAGAAGTTCAAGGATAGTACCTCAATGATGTCCACACAAGCTGGCTTTTGGTTACAATGTGCAACTGTGGCAATTAACACTCCACTATTGTAACAAGCCTCTGTACCACTTCAAGGCAGCCAGCATCACAGAGGTCCACTCACAGCACAACACTGCTTGCAGCTACAGCCAGATCCACTCATCTCACCACTATCATTATGCACCTGCAGCTAAGCAGGCTTCCACAGACATGCACCAGCCACTATTAATTCACTCAATACACCTCACTTCTGTTCACAAAGACCAGTCCTTGCTATTAAAAGGACTTTAAGAACTGCAGCTGCAAAAAAGTATCAACTAACAGACAACTGTATACTACCGCATCATTCAAACAAGCCCTAGCTGAAATGCTGACACACAACAACCAACGTTCAAAGTGTTCCTAAACATGTCGATGTTCTACTGATTGACACATGCAAATTTTCTGATTCCCCTTAGCCATGAATTTTGTGGAAATTAATCATTTGCCTTTCTTAATGCCTCATTACTTACACACCATACATAAATGTCATTGTCTATATACTAACATCTGTATTAAGCATTTGTATTTTTGTGGTCACTAATGCTTGTCAGTGCTATTTTAAACACATTCCAAGACAGCTGTTCATAAACAGGTTTGATACCTCTTCCTAAATGCTTTCTGCCTTCCAACAGTTTGACATCCCATACATTACAGGGGTTGTGCACTGGCCAGCACAAACTGTCTCCACACCCATGGTTGACCCCTGTAAATCTGAGATTGATTGCAATGAGACAGTTAAGATTATTTTCCACACTAATAATTTGTAACCATTTTTCACCATCTTTACCAACCATCATCTTGCCCAATCAGACACTACAATACAAATTATGAACAAAGCGTATTAACATACACTAATATACTACATATGCATAATAAAAATGACTTGTCAGTAAACACATCTCATACGCAGCAGCAACACCATCTAACAGAAAGATGCCAACTTGCATGCTCAGCTCCTTTCACACAAATGACATACAAACTGAAGAAGCATGTTTTTAGTTACACTTTACATGTGCCCTACCTTCATGACTAGATATTTAAAAACTTTTACAATCGACACATGATGATTACATTCAGCCTTGACAAAACTCCCTTCTTCTTTTTTCTTTCAGCTGCTTCCATTAGGGGTCACCACAGTGGATCATCTGTTTCCATTTCTTCCTGTCCTCTTCATCTTGCTCCTTCACACCAACCACCTGCATGTCCTCTCTTACCACATCCTTATACCTTATCTTAGGCCTTCCTCTTACCTGGCAGCTGCATCCTAAGCATCCTTCTCCCAATATACCCAGCATCCCTCCTCAGCATGTCCAAACCAATGCAATCTCGGCTCTTTGGCCTTGCCTCCAAATTGTCCAACCTGAGCTGACCCTCTGATATACTCATTCCTAATCCTGTCCATCCTCGTCACACTCATTGCAAATCCTAACATCTTTAACTCTGCCACCTCCAGCTGTGACTCCTGTCTTTTCGTCAGTGCCACTGTCTTCAACACATATAATATAGCTGGTCTCACTACCATCTTGCAGACCTTCCCTTTCACTCTTACTGGTACCTGTCTATCACAAATTACTCCTAACACTTTTCTCCACCCACTCCACCCTGCCTGCACCCTCGTCTTCACCTCTCTTCCACACTCACCATTACTGTGAACTGTTGATCCTAAATATTTAAACTCATCCACCTTCACCAACTCTACTCCCTGCAACCTCACCATTCCTCTGTCCTCCCTCTCATTCACACACATATATTTTGTCTTAGTCCTGCTGACCTTCATTCCTCTCCTCTATAGAGTATATCTCCACCTCTTCAGGGTTTTTTCAACTTGTTCCCTACTCTCACTACAAATCACAATGTCATCTGCAAACACCATAGTCCACAGGGACTCCTGTCTGATCTTGTCTATCAACCTATCCATCACTATTGCAAATAAGAAAGGGCTCAGAGCTGATCCTTGATGTAATCCCAACTCCACCTTGAATGCATCCATCACTCCTACTGCAGACCTCACCACTGCCACACTGCCCTTGTACATATCCTATACAACTCTTATGTAGTTCTCTGCCACTCCTGACTTCCTCATACAGTACTACAACTCCTCTCTAGGCTCCCTGTCATATGCTTTCTATAAGTCCATAAATATGCAATGCAACTCCTCCTGACCTCTATACTTCTCCATGAATGCCCTGAGAGCAAGCATCATATCTGTAGTGTGCTCTTTCCTGGTGTGAAACTGTACTGCTGGTCACTAGTCATCACCTTTCTTAACCTAGTTTCCACTACTCTTTCTCATAACGTCATGCTGTGGCTGATCAGTTTTATCCCTCTGTAGTTACTACAGCTCTGCACATCACCCTTATTCTTAAAAATTGGTACCAATACACTTTTTCTCCATTCCTCAGGCATCCTCTAATTTTCCAAGATTTTGTTAAACAATGTGGTTAAAAACCCCACTGCCATCTCTCCTAAACACCTCCATGCTTCCACAGGTATGTCATCTGGACCAACAGCCTTTCCGTTCTTCATCCTCTTCATAGCTGTCCTTACTTCCTCCATTGCACTTCCTAATTTACTATCCCAACATCATCCAACCTTCTCTCTCTCTCATTCACTTCATTCATCAGCCCTTCAAAGAACTCTTTCCATCTGCTCGATACACTTTCCTCACTTGTGAGCATGTTTCCCTCGTTATCCTTTACCATCCTAACATGCTGCACCTTTCCCAACTCGGTCTTTCTGTCTAGCCAATTGGTACAGAACACAACTTGACAAAACTCTTTACACAGTACTAAACTGAAATTGACATCTTTCATGTGTACTTACAGTTACACTTATACATGTGAACCATATTTCTGGAAATATTTATATTGTCACTAACAGTCACGTCCCACTTCCCCCAAACTGATGTAGACACCACTCACCAATGTCAAGATACATGCTGAGAATACAAATACAAGTGTAGACAAATGCTGAAAAGGCCACTTGTATAGCGACATACTAACATTTGTCTCACTAGTTTTTCACCTGCTCTTTCAGCACTTTCACTACATGAAAACCCAAACTGCTCTTTTGGTAACCGCAAAGTAATTCCTTTGTACATGCCACTTGTCAAGGGCCCATTGTAAAGAAACTGAAGCATACCTTTTGTATTCAGGTTCCAACAAAAATCTTAAAGCTTTCCCTGTTACTATACTTAAACTAAGCACATTTAATACTGGCCACCCAGTCTATAAACTGGGATTAATACAATCATATATTGCATTACTTACTGACTCAGTACATTTCCAAATATCTTGAACAACTTGCCCAGTCGAATACTAATGTACAACCCTGGGATTCATTAAACAAAACTTTCCATGCAGGAAGAGTGTAGCTGCTCCTGCATGGAATATGGATGCCGAGCAATTCAGGAAACAGCTGATCTGACGTGCACGAGCCTGCCGATACTGTTCTTGCATGGAAAGCCATGCAGAATGCTAATTACCTCATTTGCTGCTGAAAAACATGCAAATGAGGTGAATTAACAATTCAGGAAGCAGGCAGGCATCCATGCAGGAACAGTGCTATTTGCAGAAATGTGTTGGGTTACTAACCGAACACATTTCTGCAAATAGCAGCACGGAAGCATGACAGCTGAAATAAAAGCATGTATTATAAACTTTAGGCATTTCAATGGCCAAATATATGGCCATTGGCATCGGAAAGTGTTTAATTTAAAAAAAAAGAAATCAAAGTATTTTTTTTCTGGCCGATCTCGGCCGTTTAAGCATAGGGCAGCAAATGGGATAGTGCCGAAAATAAAAAAAAATATTAAAACACAATTTTAGGGGAAATCTGCATTTTGCCATTATAGTCAATGGCATGTAGAATCAAAACACTACCAGGGAATACTGGTTGTCAAGGGGGAAGGCTCCATGTCAGAGCAGTAACTATGGACTAAGGCAGTGGGGTATGCAAATGAGGTGAAATTTATTAAATCACAAAATAAGTCCTCACACTGCACATAACCATGTAGGTACTAGAACAGAATAGTGTAGGCAGGAGGAGCAGCTACCATGAAAAGGGGGTGTGTCATACTTGCTGTAAGCACATTGGAGCTCTGTTGTCTGGGTTTGAGCTTAGCTAAGCACAGCTAAGCAAGGGGGGTGTGCCTGAGGCTGTAATGTCTTACACCATGAAATGAAGAACATGTTCGTGTCCAGGGAGGGCCATTTCTGCTAAAAAAAAAAAAAAAACGGAAATAGCAGCACTGTTTACATTTAGGCAGCGGGTTTGTGCGCTGTGCCTTGGGGTTTAAAAAGTGCGTAAATGGGAAGGGGAAAAGAAAAAAAGGGAAATAACAAAATACAGCAACTCAAATACAAGTAAAATAACTGGTAGATAGAATGTCTCAAAGTCAGCCAATCACACAGGCAGCATCTGCAGCACACCACTATAAACTATGCAAACACCTACCTAGGTTGGTACTAGGCTATCGGCCCTAGGGCCTATACAAGCCTAGCCATAACAATTCCCTGGATATTACTTCCCACAATATTTACTTCCCTGGACCCCTGTCTAGCAGGGTGACTGATGTGATTCCCCGGGGTGAATTTCCTATCTCCCATCCAATTGTCAAGGTTCTTCCTGAAGAGGGCCAAGGAGGCACTCTGCTTGACATGTATGGGCAGTCTATTCAGAGTATGGGGAGTCTCTGGGTCAGGAACCTATCCCTCCAGAATGTTTTGTTCATTGTGATGACAAGGTTTAGATCCCTGGAGCATGTGGCTCTGAGAGATTGGGATTTCTTTAAGTGGAGCATGTCCAACAGCTCAGGGTTTGACATGGCCTTGCATGTTAAGCAGAGATCACCTCTCAGTAGACGATATGCCACAGAGTATAGCTGGAGTTTTTTTAGACAGTCAGCATATGACATCTGCTTTAGGCCTGTGATTCTTTTAGTGAGGTATTTCTGTGGCCTTTCCAGCTGTTGCAGATGTCTTGTGAGGTACATATCAAACAGGGCGTTATACTGTACAATGGGTCTAATGAGGGTTGAGTACAGTGGGGCAATGACCTCCCTTTGTCTGGATGAAAAGCCCTTAGTGATGAGGTGTGCCACATAGAAGGATTTCCTGACTGTTGTGGCAATGTGGTTATCGAAGGTGAGACCACTGTCCACCTGTGTCCCTAAGTCTCTCATCACACTTTCGGTGTTTAGTGTACTGCCACCTATGTGGTAATTCATGGGCACATGTTTTTTTCCCAAAGGGGATAACTATACATTTCTTGGCATTAAGCTTGAGCCCATGGCTCTGGCACCAAGCATCTGTTTCTGTAAGGCCCTTTTGTAGAATATCCACATCATTTGGGGATTCAATAATGGCTCCCAGTTTGCAGTCATCTGCAAACTTTGTTAGCCAGAGTCCCATAGTGTAGGACTGTACTTCAGAGAAGTAGATGATAAACAAGAGCGGTCCCAGGACTGAACCCTGAGGTACTCCAGTTGTCACTTGTCTGGAGCTGGATTTGGAGTTGGCTACTTTTACAGTCTGGGTTCTGTCAGTAAGTCAGTTGGCAACCCATTGTGTGATGTGTGGATTTATGCCCAGCTTAGTAAGTTTATTCCAGAGTGGGTAATGGTGTCAAAGGCCTTGGTGAGGTCCAGATAGGCTGTGTGGACTGCCTTACCCTTGTCCACAGCACTGGAGACTGATTCAAAGAAGTCAATCAGGTCAGGAGACAAGATTGGCCCTTCACAAGCCCAAACTGGATAGGGTCCAGTGTTTTAAGGTTGCCAATGTCTTTGTTTATATATTCCATGATAATGTATTCCATGTCCTTGTAGATCAGGCTTGTCAGACTGATGGGACAGTAGTTCCCGGGATCCAAGGTGGATACCCCCTTGTGGAGTGGGATAACTGTAGCTGTGTGCCACTCAGTGGGCAAGAAGCCTGAGGTGAGGCTATGATTAAACATGACACTTAGGTGAGGTGCCAGTTCATTTTGTAGTTCATGTAGTACACAGCCAGGGATGTCATCTGGTCCCATGGATGCTGTATTCTTAGCTTTGGAGAGTGCGGTTTCTACCTGTGTGGCTGTGATTAGTGGAATTTGGAAATCTTTTGGTATTGAGATGGGGGTGAAGTTGGCACTAAATCGATCTGCCAGGATATTGTCAATATATTTGGGATCATATATTTAATGACATTCTGTTGTAGCTCAGAGCAGATCTGAGCATTGCCATTTAGATTCTTGACATAACTATAGAATGCCTTGTGGTAGTCTTTGGGATCTTTGGCAATTTTATTTTCATAACTAGCTTTCGAGGATTTTATGTGGGATCTCAGCTTCTTACTGAGGCTGGTAAGGGAGTTTTTTGCTTCCTGGGATTTTCCTCTTTTCTGCAACAGTTTCTTCCTTATGTTGTATAGTTTGTTTATAGCAGGGGACCACTAGATTGGCTTCCTGTTTTTGGAGGAGAGCATCTTGATTCTATTTAGGATGGCACTGTTTTTTCCCACAAACTCTTCACCATAGGTGTACACATACGGGATAATTTTAACTGATAAAACTAGCAAAAAATGTTAGGGGATGCTGTTGCTTTGATCTGTCAGTATGTGCAAGAAGCCGAGGGTGCTGAGGAGGATAATGCTGACAACTAACTCAGACCAAGGAGGAGGAGAAGAGTTTTCAGACCCAGGGTAATCTACCACGGGCTACATGATCCGGAGATAGTAGAGCGCTACAGGGTGGACAGAGACATACTTCAGTAACTCGTTGAGCTGTGCCAGCCTTGCCTCAGACCCAGAACCAACAGAAGGGGAACCCATCCCAGTGTATACCAAGGTATGTGTAGCCTTAAAAATACTAGCTACAGGTACTTTCCAAAGACCAACTGGGGATATCATGGGGGTCTCACAGGCATCTGCATCCAGGATACACCACCAGTTCCTGGATGCCATGCGACCGCATGCTGCTGAGCACATTTACTTCCCCAGCACCCGTGAGGAGAGGACCAGCAATATGCATTTCTTCCACAGTGTAGCAGAATACCCAGAGGTACTTGGTGCCATAGACTGCATACACATCCACATCAAAGCACCACCCAGTGACCAGGGTAGGGTCTACCTAAACCCCAAGGGGTTCCACTCCATCAAATGCCAGGTCATGTGCGATGCCCAGGACATTATCATAGATGTGTATGCTGGCAGCCCTGGAAGCTATCATGGCTCCCCCATCTGGCATTCGTCACAGCTGTACCAGGCATTTGCCAGTGGGGACATCCCATATGGCCATCTGGTGGGGGATGCTGGCTATGCACTGGAGCTGTGGCTGATGACACCCATCAGAAATGTGCACACACCCACACAAGAACACCATAATGAGACAGACGCACAAACCAGGAACATTATAAACCTATGTTCGGGATGTTTAAGTCACGGTTCTGTTACCTTGACATATCAGGTGGAGCCTTGCAGTACTCTCCAGCCACATGCACACATGTTCATAGTATGTGCCATGCTACACAATATGATTCTCCAGAAACAGCTGCAGCAGGAACAAAATGGGGAAGGGCCACACAGCCTCCCACCATTGCCAAGGTCTCTACAGGTACAGAGGGACTCAGATGAAGAACATCCTGAGCCTGCCCCTGTAGGCAGACAGAGGTGTGCCCAGTATGCCCTGTCCTTGGTAAAGAGGCATGCATAGCACATACACTGTCACTGTTGAGCCAGAGGGACTGATATCTCTCTCTGACTCGCACACACAGTAAAATGGATGCCAAACATCACATCACCTATACCTTACCATGTATAGGTAGTGTACTGCATGCATCCGACATAGTTGGACCTCAAGCACTGTCCTCACAACTGCCTCCGGCACAAGGTAAGTGAGTCTTCTTAACAATAAATAAATGGAGTAGAATGTTCTGATAGCATATCTATGGTATTGATGCAAGCATGCAAGGGAATGGGGTGGCTTACTGGGATAGCAGCAGACATCTGACAGCTATGTGGGACAGCAGGAAGTGTATGCCCAATACTGGCTTACCCACACTATGCAGTACCACTCTAGTTGACAAATACCACTGCAGTATATGTGATGAGCCAAATAACTGAGGGGTCATAGGTCACATGCATGGATGTCAAAGTGGGGGACCCATACTCACCCCAGCCTCTCCCATCTGATCAGCTGTAGAAAACCATATAGAAATGTCTGGCAAAGGCCCCCACATGGCAACATCCATGAAATTCCCACCTACAGACTTGCACAGTGATATCACAGCAGGTCTGGCAGTGGCAGTAAGGCTCTGAAAGGTAAGAAGTCTGAAAGTAAAAATGTTTATGCCAGAACAATCTGACCTGTGGTTGATACTGTTATGCCTGTATTCTCAAAGATAGGGCACACCACTATGCTAAATGGGACCAAAATGTTAAGCAAATATCAGCACAGTCTGTGTGAATGTGAATTGTGTACAGATGTGTCACCCCCCCCCCCAGCCATAGTCCCATAGAAATGCAGTAACATGTCCCCAGCCTTAAGCAGCATCCAGCTGTCAACTAGAGTGATGGCTCAACATGAACATAAAGCAATTGTCAGTAACACCCAGCCAACTTACTGGTGCCATCCCAGGGGTGTCCACTGCTGGCAGCCTGGGAACATAGGATCATCAGAATGCACTGCCTTGCTACAGATGGCCTGCATCTGTCACACTTGACCTAGAGGCCTCTGGCAAATGCCCATGTCTCACCCACAGTGCCCTGTTAGAGAGTGTCATGGGGTCCATAACACCAACATAATACAGTCTACAAAATTTAAAGAAAGACTGTGCTGCTAACTGCTAGGAGCAAACCTGCCAGCTTTAGAGAGCCAGAAATCTGGACAAAGCCTTGAATAATGGGGGTGATAAAGGTCCAAAGAGAAGGACACATTTGAAATACTGCTTTAATAATGTTAGAAAAAAGTTGATGGAATGATTGTATTAGCATGGAATGTCTGAAGGGTATGAAGTCTGAAACTGCAATGTCAACTGTCAGTAATATCTGACTTCAACCCTGAGTGACTTGCAAAACACTTTTCTTTGAAAACCACACTCATTTGGGTAACCAACCAGATATATGAGTCATGAATCTCGACATTCTGTAATACTCTGTATAGTAGAAAGGTGGGGCTAGGAGACTAAACATGGGAATGCACTCATTGCAGACAGTCCTAATCCTGGAAGACGGTGACATGTCTGCCACCCCAGAACCCTGGCCCACAGCCATGGGGAGTAATACACCCTTCCCTGATCACTCATCCTATGCAACATCCTGACCCCAAAATGTGGCCAGTCAAGCCAAGTGTGGTGGGCCATACATATATGTGAGACATACACACACCTCTAGGCTGGTCAAACAGTGTGACACACACAAGACCCTCCACGTACAGTCAACCTTTGAGAACACCCCTATGCAAAGTACTGGTAGCTATAGGCCAACATATCTGACCCAACCCCCCCCCCATATCTTATCCCTTACAAATCTATCTGGAGTCTGGTTGTCATCCTGATCCTGCCTGACGTATATTACCCAGCGATGGACTGGAAATCAGACCATGCCAGAACAGAAATGCACAGAGATTCCACCATTGTAATATATCACCAAGGTGCTGGACCGTTTTCACAGCTCCAGCAGTCAATTGGTTGTAGGCACACCTCTCAACAGGCCAGATTGTGCAAGAATGCCTAGCATTTGGCCCATAATATTGGTGTGTGCATCATCCATCCTGTATTCCTCTTGTAAATCACTGTGATGATCTGAGGAGGTATGTCACAAGAAACAATACACAACAGTGTCAAACATCGTATATGTCAGATATCTGCTAAAACAAACCTTATAACCCGAGCAACCCATACATTACTAAGAGAAATAGTCACAATCATCATATGGCCCATTGTCTCCCCATTTTGATAGACTATTTCCAGATATCCTGCACCAACAGGTTGAGAGGTAGGGCTGTAGCACAAAACAAACTGGACTGGAGTACAACAATCCCTGGAATGGAGTACCACATTTACTATAGAAGGTCACACTGGGCATGCTCATACACTTAGAGAATTGTCAGTAGGATCTAGGAATTAACAGGCCTTTCCCACCCAGTGCATTTCCCATTGCCCTACTTTAGCAGTCCTGAAAATGTCTGTCACCTAGAAGTACCTTACGTCAGACCCCAGCCCTGTAAGCTCTGTGGCCCATGAGATATCTGCGTAACACTATAGTACAAATAACTAGTTAGGTAGGAGTTCTAAACTCAAGTCCTGGCAAATGTAATGTGTGTGTGTGTGTGTGTGTGTGTGTGTGTGTGTGTGTGTGTGTGTGTGTGTGTGTGTGTGTGTGTGTGTGTGTGTGTGTGTGTGTGTGTGTGTGTGTGTGTGTGTGTGTGTGTGTGTGTGTGTGTGTGTGTGTGTGTGTGTGTGTTCCCAGTTCTGGCAAATGTGTGTGTGTGTATATGTGTAGTTTAAAGTATTTTGTGGCCTCTTTCACCCAGTACATCACCCATTGCCATACTTTACAAGGGCTGATGATGTTCCTCACCTTAGAAGTACCTTTGGACAACCTTCACCCTATAAGCTCCATGGCATGTGCGATAAATGCATAACACTGTAGTAGCAATAGATAGATGGGGGTTCTAGTCTCAGTCCTGACAAGTGGTTGTGTATGTGTGTGTCTGTGTGTATGTGCAAGAACAGTATCTTATCTGTAGGGGGGATTGTTGTGTTTGTGTGAGAATCATATCCACTGGGGGTGGGTTTTGCTACTTTTTGCTGTTGTCCACCCAGTACATGTCACAGTGTCCACATTGCAAGGCTCACAGCTGTCATCCACTGTAGATGGACCTGTAGATACTCTGTAGCCCTATAAGCATTGTGCCATGTGCAATAACTATGTGACAGTATGGAACAGATAACAAGATAGGCATCCCATCTAATCCGTGGATATCACTCCCCACTCAGGAATCATACACAAACACACTCAGGTAGGCAGCAACCCCTGCATCAGTAGGTAGCCTGCAAACTGGCTCACAAACAGAACCCACAGTGTGAAATCAGCAGACTTAATGTCAGACTGCTGAACAGTCATGAGTTGAGTCCCACAGGTTGTGGACCTGGGTCCTCTCATGTTTGGGATCCACACATCTGAGGACCAGCCCAATACAAAGGCACCCTGGCTAACAATGTTTGCAGATGACTACAAGGTGGGTGATATTATTACCCCCCACGTGAGGTTGACATCCTTCACAAAGGCCTCTCTGAGACTTATGACTGTTGTTAGAACCCTGGACATAAGCTCAGTGTCAGATGATGTGCCGCCATCGCCTTTGGGTACGACATGGTTCCCATGAAGTAATACATTGATGGTAGTCCACTGAGCACTGATGTTGGTATAAGGGAACAAAGAACATAGGCTGACAGTGAGCTCTATGGTGACCACCACAGTGCCACTGTCTTCTGAAAGTCCTTCTATGTGTCATTTCTCCTGACTAAGGGTATTGAATCCAGGAAGTAAAAGTACAGTGTTTCCCTGTGCTCTCCCCTCAGTAGGCTAGTCAATGTGTACTACCACTGAACCCCTGCAACAACAGGAGAGGCTTAAAATGTACCTCACAAAGAGGATCTTAGGTGCTACACACTTGCCCCATATGGACAGACTCCAACAACTCCAATGAATCTCTGTCTCATATTGGCTACTTAGGTGTGATCTCTATCTGGCATACACAGCTATGTCTGACCCAACCCTGTCAGGAATGCTACATCTAAAGAAACCAACCTGTCCGCACAACATGCCCCAGATACCTCAATCCCATCCTCACAATCAACACAACATGCTGGATGGACAGGTTCACAGCCCAGAGACTGGCCACACTATGGAAGAGATGTCACATACATGTCAAGCAGAGCACATCACTGGCCCTCTTCAAGAGAAATCAGGAGGAGTGGATGGGGAATAGAATACCCATCCTGGGGATCATGCCAGTGACTATACTCAGTAGACACACTGGGGAGTATCATCAGGTGGCAAGATGCCAGTGTATTCCCATGGGCTAGCCTTGTAAAGCCTCCATGGCCATTTGCCATGTACACACCTATGAATCATTTAACCTATGGATTTCAGTACTGTCAAATGTGTGCGTGCGTGTGTGTGTGTGTGTGTGTGTGTGTGTGTGTGTGTGTGTGTGTGTGTGTGTGTGTGTGTGTGTGTGTGTGTGTGTGTGTGTGTGTGTGTGTGTGTGTGTGTGTGTGTGTGCATTAGTGTGTACAAAAGTGTTTGTGAGTGTGTAAACAAGTGAGTGAATGTAGTTGGTGGCCCATCTCACCCAGTACATCTACCATTGCCATACCTTCCAAGTGCTGTAGATGTTATTCACTATATGGGTACCGTGGGACACTCCCCAACCTATAAGCTCTGTGGTGTGTGCGGTAACTGCATAACACTATAATACCAACAACTACATAGCTAGGGGTTCTAAGATGAGTCCTGGCTAATGTGTGTGTGTGTGTGTGTGTGTGTGTGTGTGTGTGTGTGTGTGTGTGTGTGTGTGTGTGTGTGTGTATGTGTGTGTGTGTGTGTGTGTGTGTGTGTGTATGTGTGTGTCTCACCCATAATTTGCAAGGCCTGGTGATGTCTCTCACCTTAGAAGTACTTTTTGACAAGTATCAACCCATAACCTCCATGGTGTGTGCGATAAATGTGTAACAATGTAGTAACAATAAATAGATAGGAAGGGGTTCTAATCTCAGTTCTGGCAAATGTGTGTGTGAGAATAGTATATTGTTTGTGTGTGTATTTGTGTGAGAATGACATCCATTGGATGGGCATGGTTTCATATTTTATGCCATGGTACTCACAGTACACATTCCTAGGTCTACTGTATGAGGTCTGCTGTTCACATCAACCATAGTGGTAGGTGTAGGCACTCTTCAGCCCTATAAGTCCTTTGCAACAGTATGGTATGAATAACAAGATAGGTTGGTCTGCTAATGCCAGTACTGGCAAATATGTGTGTGTGTGTATGTGTGTGTGTGTGTGTGTGTGTGTGTGTGTGTGTGTGTGTGTGTGTGTGTGTGTGTGTGTGCACTGGTGTATATAGCAGTGGTTGTGTGTAGACTTGTATGTGACACTATTATAAGTACTCTCACACCCAGTACAGCCAACATTTCCATACCCCACAAGGCCACGTGATGTTATTCACCTTACAGATACTCTTATACACTCATCATACTAGTAGTCCCGTGCCACCTTTAATAACTGCATAATAGTGTGGTACCACAACCTGATGGGTAGGGGTTCTGAACACAACACTGGCAACTGTGATCCTGTGTGTGCATGTGTGTGTGTGTGTGTGTGTGTGTGTGTGTGTGTGTGTGTGTGTGTGTGTGTGTGTGTGTGTGTGTGTGTGTGCACGTGTGTCTGTGTGTGTGAACAGTATTCTCTGTGTGTTTGGTTGACATAATATCCTCTTGAGTTGAGGGCATTAGCAATCTGAGGTGTGTTCCACCCACCACACTTACCATTGTCTGCTCTACTAGAGCTGATGTCAACCACCATAGACCTAGATACAACCCCTCAGCCTTATAAGCTGTAAGGCACATGAGAAAACTGTTACACAGATCTCGGAAATGTGTGCAGATACAGCTGTACCTCGGCAATGACATGGTCAATGTGTTACAACACTGCCATACCCCTCATTGGTGATGTCTGTAGGGCCACATCCTGCTGACATACAGACACCTGGAACACAAACAGAATACAGCATGTGAGAACACATTCGCTTAGTGTTACTAACACCAGTAATGCATCATGGTTGAAAAGGTACACACACACTCTGATGTGTACCTATTGCAAGTGCCAGATGACAGCACCTTACACAGCATTAAATAGCTACAGTCTACTAAAGTCACCTTGTGCATCCAAACCATATTAGCATGTCCCTGCATCGAAGGTATGGATGGCAGGGATGTAGCACAGGTATCATCATATGCACAGAGTGTTATGTGGGTTTGCTAGAAGCCTAGGCTGGGCCATACGGTTGACATCATGTGTGTGTGTGTGTGTGTGTGTGTGTGTATGTGTGTGTGTGTGTTTGGGGGATGTTCATTAAATGGGCTGTACATGGGTGGTGTGTGTGTGTGTGTGTGTGTGTGTGTGTGTGTGTGTGTGTGTGTGTGTGTGTGTGTGTGTGTGCGTGTGTGCGTGTGTGCGTGTGTGTGTGTGTGTGTAGGTGACTTGTCTGATGGTGATATGTGTGTGGTTGTATGCACACAGTCACATTATGTGGGTGCCCTACACAGGGGTATTTTGGACAGCTGTGGCCATACATGGCAGTGTGTACAGTTCACCATCTCCGGCCATGGACATGGGAACTGGGTCTGCCAAGGGTATCACCATCACCACCAGGGCCGAGTCCAGATGTAGTACTACTCCCCGATGGTGACTGCTGCCTACTGGATCTGTGTCCCTGTTGTGACCAGCCAGGATCACGTGCCCATGGCCTGCTGTGTCATGGCATGGACAGCACACCCCCCTTCAGTAGTGCTGGTGGTACTGCCATTAGGGGAATGTGATGGTGCATTGCCACGTAGACCCTCAGCTGGTCACGGTGCTGCCCTATAGCCATGTGGCTGTTGGCCATCATCTGCCAAACACTCAAGCACAGATATTCCATGGTCAAAGGGTGCCAAGGTCTTCTCCAACCAACTGTCCATGACCACAGTACACTCACAGATGGCTGCAGTGAGTTCACGAATATTGTCACGGACACCAGGGATGTGCTCATCAATGATCCTGCTTATATGTCTGGTGTTACGTTCATTATTTGCCTGTGCCTCCATGATGGCCCAAAACATGCGTCTGGTGACTGCTGCTGTGGCACTTGCAACAGGGGCATGATGGGCTGCAATCCTCCTCCAATCGCCCGTGCCCATCTGCCTGTGTGGGACCTCACCAGCACTCTGGCTATGGCTAGTGCCTGCAGCCTCACTTGCCATAGTCACCACAGTAGCCTGATCCATGCCACCACCCACCAAATGTCCATTATCTGTGGCCACTGGTGACGGGGTATGTGTGGGCATTGTGACTGTGTGTGGGGATGGGGTTGACAATAGTGGGATGCCAACTGATGGCACAGATTCAGACCCTGACAATACCACCTGTGCCTCAATATGAGTATCATCATGATCAGAGTCTGCAGAGACACTGACATCAGAATTAGAGCGGGAGACACCACAACCACCATGTCCAGCTGTGAGGGAAAAACAACATATGTAAATTACTACTGGCACTATAACATTTGCTGGTATACACACACACACACACACACACACACACACACACACACACACACACACACACACACACACACACACACCACAGGTGAGGTGCCTTAAAGGCATTACATAGACCTCGCATTAGCCAACTGGGGACATTTACGACACACAGTCAGACAATAACATACACACCCTGGACAGACCCTCAGCATCATGCAGTGCAGCCCTTTCCAATTACAGTTACTACTAATATACATCTCTGGGATAAGTGAGTGGTGTTAGTGGGGGGTTCTGTTCAGAAGCTCGAATGTATGTTAAAACAAAGGCAGTTACTCAAACAACTTCCCAAGCTTACAGTGGATATAATAAGTGTACACGCACACCTGTTAACATGCCAGGTTTTTGTGATATATGACATGACACCTCAGAACTCATGTCATAACATTGCCATAATTTCATATGACATATAACCTATGCAATCCAACTGAAGAGCATATACATCAGATACAGGTAACATATGGTAAATGAAATAGGTACAATAGGCTGTTGCATGAGTGTGCACACCCTTAATGTAATACTCTGTTAAAGTACCTTTTGATTTAATCACAGCATGCAGTCATCTTGGGAAGGTGTCTATCAGCATGGCACATCTTGATTTGCCAATGTTTGCACACTCTCCCTTGCAAAACACCTCTGACTATGTCAGATTGCAAGCATCCCCTGTACACTGCCCTCTTCAGGTCACCCTGTATATATCCTATTGGACGTGCATGTGGGCTCTGGCTCGACTGGTGCAGAAAGTTGCATGTGCTCTGGAGAAGCCATCCTTTTGTTGATTTGGATGTATGGTTTGGGCCATTGTTGTGTGGAAAGGTGGAATTCCTCAACATCCACAGTTATGTGGTAGACACCAGAAGGACTGGAGCCACAAGGGACCAGTATTTGGAATTGTTCATAATCCCCTCTAACTTGGCTACGGCCTCAGTTCCAGCTTGTCAAGGTCGTGGATTATTCTTTGCTTGTCAACAGCAATCCCAAAGCAGGACACTGCCATCACCATGCTTCACCATAGGGGTGGTGTTGTTGTGGTGATGTGCAGTGGTGTTATTGCGCCAAACACACCTGTCAGAATTGTGGCCAAAGAGTTCAACCATGGTCCCATATTATCATAACACATTTTCCCACGTGCTTTTTGGAGACCTGATGTATTGTTTTCAGACTTTCAGTGGGCCTGGATACTGTTTGGTGTGAGGAACATCTGCCATCTTCTAACCCTACCCTATAGGCAGGACATATGGAGACCATGGAAGATTGTTGTCACATGTAGTACACACCCAGTACTTGCCGGAGATTCCTGCTACTCCTTTACTGTTGCTGTTTGGCTCCTGGCAGCCTCCCTGGCCAGTTTTGGTCTTGTATTCTCATAGACTTTGGTGGGATGTCCACACCTTTGCAATGTCACTGTAGCCCCATATTGTCACCAGCTTTTGATGACTGTCTGCTCTTTGTTCCATGGTATGTGCAATGCTGTGGAAATATTTTGGTACCCTTCTCCAGGCTGATACATCTCAAACATGTGGTCCGTTAGCAGCTTCATCAGCTCTATGCGAACCATGGCTGTTACCGTAGCAGGCAACTGGGTATATGTTAGGATAATCCTGGTAGGACAGCTGACCATTATTTGCTGTTAATCAGAGAGTCTCTGTAATTGATGGCATGTGTGTACCCAATAAGATGAACTGCTGTAGTTATATCAAAAGCTGCCTCAACACAGTAGTAGTTTCAGCCTGTGCACAGATATGCATCTAGGTTGTTGTACTATTGTTATTTGTCATTATTGTTCCCCCTAACAGATTTGTTTGCTTTACAATTGAATTGTACAGGTTATAGGTCACATAAAAGGTTGGCAGTATTTTGAACTTGTCTATGGTGCTCTCATTTTTGTATGTCAAAAATACCTGGCATTCTAACAGATGTGTACACCATTTATATGAACTGTATACCACTAATTTATACAATATGACCCTAGTTTTGGGTCTTTGTCCCCCATTTTGTCAGCCTTTGTCCAGATGTCCTGCAATGACAGGTTGTGAGGTATGTTACAGATATGTGACATCTCCTGCAAAAAGGCCCCTGTGATGTCCACAGTGATGCAATGCAGTAAACACTACCACAAGTGAACATGCAGATATTGTAACAGTTGTGTGCATGGTGACATGCATTAACTTTTGCATGCCTGGGGTACTGGTGAGCCACAACAGGAAAATCACATACTTATCGGCTTCAGGCTGCTGTCCCATGTGCAGACCAGAGGGACCTATGTAGTTGTGAGGGAGAGGTATTATCAGCAGATTCACATTAGGCATTGGTACAAGATGAATACTACTGCACAGGTACAGTAAACACTATGATATTACACAATTTGCTGTCCTTCACCATAGATGTGCACTTGTGTGCATTACTAAACCCCAGCCACTAATCCATTTTCCACTGATATATGCATCTAGAGACTCTATAGAAGACAGTTTAAATGCTTCCTCATTACATTGATGTCCACTTTGGCCTTAGCTGGATGTTCCTCGCCTGTTGCCTGGGTGCCACCCACCTCCATGACTGCTGTTTCCCGTGTTTGAGTTTGTGGGGGGGTTACCTGAAGGTTGGCAAGGAGCTCCTCTGTTGACATAAGTAGGGCCTTGTTTGGCTGCCCCCCCCCCCCCTACCGGTAGCAGTACGGTCCCTCGCTACAACAGCAGGCCTTTGCCAGGCATGATGTATCAGGTCAATTTCTCTATGCCTGACCTGATCATATGTGCATCCATAGTGGCCCAAGATGTTCACTCTGTGGATGATCTCATCCCACAGGGCAGTTTGCTCCCGCAGATTTTGCCAGCTACTGCCAGAAAGGATGGCATAGTTTAAGATTACAGCTTCTGTGACGGCTGCTGTCTCCGCAATGGTGTAAGACAGTTGCTGCTGCATGGCACCTGGAAGACATAAACAGGGAAACACATCACAGGACCTCAGACATTGCCCAGAGTTCTTTACAGAGCTAGCACATGAATATGGACTATCATTAGCCACCACTTAGAAACACATTATACCCCTGTACTTGGCAGCACTGTATGAACATGCATTGTACTCCTGGTCCTGATAAGTTCATAGGTTCATAGGTAGGTACTAGGCTATTGGCCCTAGGGCCTATATAAGCCTAGCCAAACAGTACCCTGGCTTTTGCCACCCAAGAAAATTATTTTCCTGTGCCCCTGTCAAGCAGAGCCACAGAAGTGATCCCCGGGGTGAATTTCCTATCTCCCATCCAATCATCAAGATTTTTCTTGAAGAGTGCTAATGAGGGGCTTTGTTTGATATAGATAAGTAATTTGTTCCAGAGTATGGGAAGTCTCTGAGACAGGAATCTATCCCTCCAGCATGTTCTGTTTATTGTGGTGACAAGGTTTAAGTCCCTAGAGCGTGTAGCTTGGAGGGATTGGGATTTCTTTACCTGGAGCATGTCCAACAGCTCTGAGTTTGACATAGCTTTGTATGTTAGGCAGAGATCTCCTCTGAGTAGGCGATATGCGACAGAGTAAAGCTGGAGTTTTTTTAGATGGTCTGCGTAGGGCATCTGTTTGAGGCCAGTAATCCTCTTTGTGAGGTATTTCTCTAGCCTTTCCAGTTGTTGTAGATGTCTTGTGAGGTATAGACCAAAAGGGGTATCATGTATTATGTTCCCCCCAGTGAGGGCCAGTACATTGCATTTACATTTGTGTAAAGGGATGGCAGTGGCCATGTTCCTTGCAGATGGGATGTCAGTGGTGCTCAGGCTTTGCTTGCATGCAATGTGTAATGGAGCTGGCAGCATATGCCTGGGTTCATGTAGGATGCAGACAGTAATGTTATCAGACCCCAAGGGGACTTGCTTTTGTTAACTTTGATTAGGCAGTTTGCACCTGATCCATGATGATGAGGGGAGGGGTGCGTGTGCTGTGCATATCCACCTATACTGATGGTCAGCCGGGGGGGTGGTGATGTTTGCCCTAAACCTGTCTGCAGCAGGTTGGCTGTAGCTATGGTGTGTGTGTATGTGCTGTGATCAACCACCATTACAGGTGGGTTGGGTTGCTGCCTCCAAGACTGCAGACATATGTGAGGATGGCCTTGTGATTGCCCTTAGTGGATGTGTTTCCAATTTGTGCTCATAGTTAGCCTCATAGTAATCCACCTGTGACCTAATATGCTCATTCAGACAAAGGTTGACATGCTGGCCAGTTGATGCCTGCTCCAACTTTGCCATGTACAGCCAGTATAGCATCACATTATGTGATTTGTGCATTGCTGATGTCCAGTAAAGGGGTTTACTCTACTTTGGTGGAGACAGGTTTTACAAGTAAAGTATTGCTGAGGCCATACAGCTATGTTGGTGGTCATATATCTGTTTGTAGTAGGCATGGACACAGGGTCAGAACACAGCTGGCCACCTCTACAATTTCAATGTGATACTCATGCTTATTATACTACCCATGTCTGTGTCAGGGCAATGACACCACCAGTAGCTGTAGAACTGTAACTCTGTTGCATGCACAGAAACTAAGGTTACACATGTGTACAACATGTACAGCTTATTAACCTGACATTTTGCATCTCATGTCAGTTGTTATAAGGCAGCCAGGTACACCTACCCATACATATATATGCACAGGTAATACCTGATATACATTTCTGTTCTATGTCAGTATGACACACTGTAATTACAGTCTTGCTGCTCAGTCAGTTATGTCAACCTGTTAGGGCAGGACATCTGAAGGACACCGCACATACATGGTGGGCTATGGGCCAAAATTAGTGACACTTTCTTCATATTGCCATAACACACATACGTTATTTGATAGTGCAGTAGCCTTTGCATTCACAGACATACCCTGGGGGATGTCTGAACTCATATGGCAGGCAGAGAGGAGAAAGGCTAGGGGTGTGGTAATGAGGGTAGGAACTATTAATGTTGTGAGTATGACTGGTATGGAGACAGAGCTAGCTGATATGTTGGACAGAGGAAAGGTGAATATATTGTGTGTGCCAGAGACCAGATGGAAGGGGTGTACAGCTGTGTGTATCATTGTTGGGTAAAAATATTTCTATCATACTGTATATGGGAGGGAAACTGGTGTAATAACCTGAAGGAACATTATGCCAAGAGTGTTTGTGGAGGTGATAAGAGTGCCGGGTAGAGTGATGTTTAGGAGGCCAGGAATTGATGGTGTAATGATGACAGCTGTTAGTGTATATGCTCCACTAATTGCGTGTGTGATGGATGAGACAGACGTACTTTGGTGTGGTTAGATGAAGTGGTGATGAGTGTACCCAAGGGTGAGAAAGTGGTGATTGGAGCAGATTTCAATGGGCATGTTGGTGAAGGGGACAGAGGGGATGCAGAAGTGATAGATAGGTATGGTGTTAAGCAAGGGAATGCAGAAGGTGAGATGGTTGTGGAGTTTGCAACAGAGTTTGGATATGGCTGTGGTGAATACGTAGTTTTACAAGACTGAGGGGCATAGGGTGACACACAAGAGTGAAGGAAAATGCACACAGATGAAGTATCTCCTATGCAGGTGGGCCTGTTTGAAGGGGATTGGTAACTGTAAAGTGGTGACAGGGGAAAGTGTAGTTAGGCAGCATGGAATGTGGGTCTGTGGGATGATGTTGGTGATAAAGAAGAGGGGGAGGAGTGTGAGGGCAGCACCACTGATCAAATGTTGGATACTGAGAAATGGTGATTGTGAGGTTGAGTTCAGGAAAGAGTTAAGACAAGCAATGAGTGGCAGTGAAGACTTAGCAAATATCTGGGTAACTACATCCGAGCTAGTAAGGGAGATGAGTAGAATGGGGCTTGGTGTGACATCTGCACAGTGGAAGGAGGACAAGGAGACCTGGTGGTGGCATGAGGAAGTACAGGGGTGTATACAGAGAAAGGGGTTGGCCAAGGAGAAGTGGGATTGTCAGACAGATGAAGAAAGTAGACAGGTGTATTAGGGAGATGGGGTGCATGGCAAAGACAGTGGTGGCAAAGGCTGAGGATGGGTCATCTAAAGGGTTGTATGTAAAGTTGGACACCAAGGATGGAGAATAGGACCTGTACTAATTGGCTAGACAGAGGCACATAGCTAGGAAGGATGTGCAGCAAATAAGGCTGATAAAGGATAATGGTTGAAGTGTACTCATAAGCAAGGAGAGTGTGTTGAGCATGTGGAAACAGTACTTTGATGGGCTGTAGAATGAAAAGAATGAGAGAGAGAGAGAGAGAGAGAGAGAGAGAGAAGGCTGGATGATGTGGGTATGGTGAATCAGGATGTGCAACAGATTATCAGGGGGTAAGTAAGGATAGCTATGAAGAGGTTTAAGAATGGAAAGGCTATTGGTCCAGATGACATATCTGTGGAAGCATGGAGGTGTTTAGGACAAATGGCAGTGATCTTGTTAACCAGATTAAGAGAATAAGGGTGGTGTGCAGAGCTGTAGTAACTACAGACGGATAACATTGATCAGTCACAGCATGAGGTCATGGTAAAGGGTGGTGGAAGCTATGCTAAGAAGGGTGGTGAGGATTACTGATCAGCAGTATGGTTTCATGCCAGGAAAGAGCAGTACAGATGTGATGTTTTCTCTGAGTGTTGATGGGGACATACAGAGAAGTTTGGAAGTAGCTGCATTGTATCTTTGTGGACTTAGAGATAGCATATGACAGGATGCCTAGAGAGGAGTTGTGGTATTGTATGAGGAGGTCAGGAGTGGCGGAGGAATCCGTATGAATGCTGCATGATATGTACAAGGCTAGTGTGACAGCGGTGAGTTCTGCATTGGGAGTGACAGGTGACAGGTGCATTTAAGGTGGGGGTAGGAGTACATCAGGGATCAGCTATGAGCCTTTTCTTATTTGCAGTGGCGATGGACAGGTTGACAGACATTATCAGATAGGATTCCCTGCAGACCGTGCTGTTTGCAGATGACATTATGCTCTGTAGTGCGAGTAGGGAACAGGTTTCATGCAATACACTTGGGGTCTTGTACCACTTTAAAAGCATGTATTTTAGAACAAGTTTTGATTAAGGATGATGTTGTACTTAAAAACAAACTGTTATATAAAGAAGCAGTCTGCATTTTAAAGTTTGGCACTTTGGTGCCTTATGGTTTAAACAAAGAACTTGAGTGGAAGGCTTTTCTGCAGTAAGTGTTAATTATTAGTTTGTGTTTAACTGTTTTAGTTAATTGATTAATGAAGTGATATTTGTTATTTAAGTGTAGCTTGTGCTACTGTGACGTTAACTCTGTGAAAGGCTTGCTAGCCAAGGCGCTGGAGTATTAAACAATTTTGGATTTTATGCATCTGCGGTTGGTGTTCTTTGCTTTCTCTGTGGTATTTTATTTTTTATTTTGTTTAGTGAATATGGCCAGCGATTCACTTCTGCACTTGCCTCATTTATTTTGAGATGACATTATTGATTCTGCACAGTCTTCTGCTCAGTCTTCCCTGAGGAATAATTTACAACCAGATGCAGTACTGGAAGGCACTTCAGCTCAGCATGCAGAGCCTCCTGTGTCCTGGGAAAGATTTCTGGAACAGGGTAGATCCAGAAGAAGTGACAATCCCTTTCAAAATGTTGGTGGACGTATGGCTGGTAATAATTTTTCCACTGAAGTTCATAGTAATATTGATTCCCTTGAGAGGCTGCTTAACAAAGAAAATGTGATTTACTATAATATTTTGGGGCTTAAGAGATATTTAGATTTGATATCACACCTAGAGGTCTGCATTTTGTTAAATGCCCCACTACTCCTTTTAACTCTACTGATAAACAGTTTGAAAATAGATGGGTAGCTGCCCATCACTGTGTTAAAGAACGGATCCAGATTTTACTTGAAAGGGATGTTCTTAAACAATGAAAAGTAAGGGAAGAAAAATCTGTCTCTTGTTCTGCCCTTTCTGCACAAATTGGTACAGTCTGTTTTGAGCAGTTGTTACACTCAATGAATGCTTCACTTGAGGAGAATTCCAGTGACATCATTGAAAGGAAGATTCACAAATTAGAAAGTGACCTCCAAGATTACAGCTCGGGGAATATTTTTAAGAAGACAGTTAAAACACATATGGAGGTTCTGGAGCCACTTCTACTAAGCGGAAATGGCAAGTAAATGTTTCTTTTGCCTTTCCTAAAGTCAACAGTAGTGCTGGGGAATCTGATAATGAAACTAGGGCACCCCATTCCACAGCACAATTATATACAGGAGAACTTTCCGAGTTACAACAGATCAGGAACCAACAATAATAATTGAAAATGAGGATATTTCCGGAACAATAAGGAGGGACAGTACTTTAACAGTAAGAAAAGAAGATATTGACTATACTAATGTTTGTAATGTAGTAAAATCAACTAGTGTTACCAGAGGTGACAACTTGATTGTACACTTTACAGGTAACCCTTTGTCTTGTACAGAATTATCAGTATTACAGCATGGGTTAAAATTTATTCCCACATCTCTGACACGATTATATGTCTGTAAAACTGAATTATTTAAGCTGTCTAGGAAATTAAATTTGTTGGATTATTTTGAAAATAGTAAGATTGTGTCTGAGGATGCCCCCTCCATTGACACAGATGGAAAGGATGGGGAATGTGATTTTTTTTTCTCATGTAATTCATTAATGGAGTCATCTGATGACATTAATGCTTACTGTCTTTTAGATACTTCTGAGGTACCACATAGTAGTAATTTCATTCCCCCTTTTGTTAATAATACCATCCAAGAGTTTTCATCTATGGTAAATTATGCTCTTGAGGTTAGTCTGAATACCTTTAAAAAAGAAAAAGCTAAAGTATGTTATCATTTGACTAAGGTTGAATGGAATGCAATGTTTTAGTACTAGGAGAGATATTGTTATCAAGCCCTCAGACAAAGGTCAAAAAATAGTTGTGTTGCACTATATGCAATATTTTAATGTGTATGGATCATTTTTCTGACAGTAATGTATATCATGCGGCTAGTGAACATGAATATTATGCAGTTATAGATAGCTTTAAAAATTTGTTACATAAGGGTTACAGACTTGGCTATTTTTTCAAGCAAGATGTGGAAGTTAAATTTAAAGTGGAAGGCAGTTTTTTGGCAAAATTTTACTGCCTGACAAAATTTTTCCCCTCCTGGAAGGCCAATTGTGGCAGCTGAGAATTATTTTTTTACACAATGTGGGTATATTTCTTCATACTTATTTGCTTAGGTATGTTGTTGGTTTAAACTCTTTTTATGTAAGAAAGAGATTTTTTTCATTTTTTTTTAAAAATATTGAGTCCATCACTGGTTGGTTCTTGATGTCAAGAACCTTTATATGACTATTACACATTAGGTGGGACTTGAAGCTCTTAGGTTTTTCCCAGGCATTAGCCTGGTTAGTACTTTTGTTATAAAATTGTTGGTACTTTTCCATTAAACCCCTACCACACAGTTTCGCTGCCAGATCAGCGTGTCTTGCCTTTATTTTACACATGTGCATATTGAACAGAGTACATGCCCACCAGTATTATATTTATGTATACTTTGTCTGACCTGATAGCAGTGTCTTTTTTTGGTTTTGCTATTCACCTGCTTGTCAAGTGACCCACATTTAAAAAGCATCACTCATTTTTGTATGGTGTTTGCAACACAACTCTACCTGCCTTAATTGTACATACGCTTGTCTTTTGAACATGCAGACTATTGATGGAAGAATGTTATATGCTGCCAAAAGAAATATATTCATTGTTATATCCCGATATATCTGTAAAACTCCAAAGTAAAATACAAACATGAACATGCACTCATGATGACACACTTTGAAAGGTATGCGAACAGTTAAGAAGAACAGAAAGGTCCTTGTCAGAGGTGTTTAATGCAGTAGTAGAAAATGGATTGCGTGAATTACAGAAGTGTCGTCGTAGAAGTGTAACTGCAGTGGCTATTTTTTCCCTGACGAAAAAAAAAAAAAACTTACAGCAACCATCTTGACATTTCATCACCCCTTGCAAGAAGGACAGATGGTAAATGATGCACACAAACAGTAAACGACAAAGTCAAGAGAAACAACACAGCATGCGTACGTCAACATTGAATGACCTAGGCACATGTTACTAATTCACTCATGATGGTAGCCAGTGCATTTGTAAACACTACATAAAAAGGATCTGCACAGCTTGCTGAGCAATAAGGCGAGACACACTAATCTGGCAGCAAAACCGCATGGTAGGGGTTTAACGGAAAAATAGTGAATTGTTATAGTTTAGTTTAACCCATAACTTTTTTTGAATATAACAACTGCATCTATCAACAGATGCAAGGCACAGCAATGGGTGCATCCTTTGCACCCACGTATGCTAATTTGGTAATGGGTTTATTTTTAGAGTTTTTTAATAAGTATGTTGTTCTTTATAATACATTTATTGATTTCATTTTTTTATGTAAGGGCGGTGCATGGCTAGTGGATTCTTTTGTAGCCTCTCTCCAGGAAAACCGTTTTGGCTTACAATTTGATGGTATACAAAATGGCATTTCTGTTGTTTTTTTAGATTTGGAACTAAATATTGTTGATAACATGATTATTACAAAGATTCACAAAAAATTGATGATGGTACTCATTTTTTAGATAGTAACAGCTTCCACCCCTATATTTTAAAGGCTTTGCCTTATAATGAGTTACTCAGAATAAATAGGCTGTGTAATAACATTCAGTCTCTCAAGG
This sequence comes from Protopterus annectens, assembly GCF_019279795.1. Lineage (NCBI taxonomy): Eukaryota > Metazoa > Chordata > Ceratodontiformes > Protopteridae > Protopterus > Protopterus annectens. Next base: position 153,670,890 of record NC_056735.1, on the reverse strand, counting down.
AAGAGATTTTGCATTCTTGTATAACCTTTAAATAACGGGGATATAGCAATGAATTAATTATTAATTCTTTGAATAAATTGTGCTGAGAAGGGATACCACCAGTGTGGTTAATGTCCCAGATGATATGAAGTCTGCGAATAGATATAGGAGTCATGCAAGGAATATTAGTGATAAAAAGATATATTTTGTCACTACTTATAATATTCATAGTGTTGAGTTAGTAAAAATCTTAAGATACTATTGGCCATTCTTACATAAGGGGAAGTGTGGGATTAAGAATTTACCTGACTCTTTTACTGTCTCCTGTAAGAGAGCCAGAAATATAAAATACATGGTTGTTTATAATTTGTTCTCTATGTCTACTGAAATTTTAACTATTCCTTTACAACATTCTTGTACATTTCTATGTGGTAAATGCTCTATTTGTGCTCATGTGGTTAGGACTTTCAACAAAATAAATTGGCATTTTCTTTCAGCCTAGAGCTATTTTCTCCTGTGTGTCTAAGGGGGTGGTTTACTGTCTCTCATGCCATTGTAGTTTCTTCTGTATAGGAGAAATCAAAAGAATGTTTAAAATCGGAGTATAACAGCATGTTAGAGACATTAAGCATCAAAATTTGGATAGCCCTGTGGCATCACATTTTTACGCAGTACACCTGGGGTCTTGTACCAGTTTAAAAGCATGTATTGTAGAACAAGTTTTGATTAAGGATGATGTTGCACTTTAAAATACAGACTGCTTCTTTATATAACAGTTTGTTTTTAAGTTTGGCACTTTGGTACTTTCTGGTTTAAACAAAGAACTTGAGTGGAAGGCTTTTCTGCAGTAAGTGTTAATTATTAGTTTGCGTTTAACTGTTTTAGTTAATTGATTAATGAAGTGATATTTGTTATTTAAGTGTGGCTTGTGCTACTGTGATGGTAACTCTGTGAAAGGCTTGCTAGCTGAGGTGCTGGAGTATTAAACAATTTTGGATTTTATTCTTTTGCATTTGGTGTTCTTCATTTTCTCTGTGGTATTTTTATTTGTTTATTTTTTATTTTTTTTAGTGAACAGGTAGAGGAGACCCTGGAGAGGTGGAGATATAGTCTAGAGAGGGGAGCAATGATGGTCAGCAGGCCTAAGACAAAATATATGTGTGCGAAGGAGAGGGAGGATAGAGGAATGGTGAGGATGCAGGGAGTACAGTTTGCAAAAGTGGATAGGTGTAAATACTTAGGGACAACAGTTCAGAGTAATGGCAAGTGTGGGGGAGAGGTGAAGATGAGAGTACAGGCAGGATGTGGGTGGTGGAGAAGAGTGTCAGTAGTGATTTGTGACAGATAAGTACCATTAAGAGTGATAGGGATGGTCTACAAGAGAGTAGTAACACCAGCTATGTTATATGAGTTGGAAACATTTGTACTGAAAAAAAGGTACGAGTTGAGTTGGATGTAGCAGAGTTAATGATGTTAAGGTTTGTACTGGGTATGACGAGGATGGACAGGATTAGTAATATGTATGTTAGGGGGTCAGCCCAGGTTGGACAAATTGGGGACAAAGCTAGAGAGTGGCAGGATTATGTTGGTCTGGACATGTCATGAGGAGGTATGCTGAATATATTTGGGAAAGGATGAGGCTGCCAATTAAGAGGAAAAGAGGAAGGCCTGAGTTAAGGTATATGTATGTGGTGATAGCAGACATGCAGGTGGTTGGTGTGACAGAGCAAGATGCAGAGAACTTGAAGACATGGAAACAGATGATTTGCTGTGGTGACTACTAAAGGTTACAGCCAAAAGAAAGAGAAGGTAATGTTGTAATGTCAGTGTTCACAGGTTTACAATTATTTGCCAGACATAACACAACTCTTGATGACATAACTACAAATATGAGGCAAACATATGGTCAGTGTGCATAACACTGGACAGT
>NC_056735.1:153653981-153656481 GCF_019279795.1 Protopterus annectens | reverse complement strand
CAACAAGAATCGAACTTCCTTGCTGATCTTTTTGCGCACACAAATTATCCTTTACAACTTATTCAGACCATTGCTAATGAAATTGCAACAAAACGCCACACGAATTTTAAACCAATACTTAAATTTGGTTTCTTGCCCAAACAGAACAGCAATGACTCCACACAGGACAGAACTTTGAGTTTCCCGCTCCTGATCTGCAGAGACATGTGACCTCTAAGGGAAATTCTGATGAAGAATCATCACCAGCTCGGAAGCTTTATCACACTGCTTAGGCACAGGACCCTTATTCTCTTACAAAAAGACCAGAACCCTGAGAACGTCTTTCGAAAACAGAGACTCAGCATTTTTGGTTCAGGACATCCAAAACACCACTAGGCAAACTGGCATGTTTCCATGCAGCACATGTGTCTGTTGCCAGTACATTCTCACTGGGAATAGTTTCTGCTTCAAGCACCTTAACTACCATGTCAAATTCATGCATCATTTGACTGAAACTCATTAAATGTTGTATCTGCTGCAGTATGTGCATCTTGCCCGAGTTTCTACATAGGTAAAACTGGTAGAAAACTCTCGGACCGCATTAAAGAACATTGCAGAGCAATCAGAGCTAATGACAACCACAATGCCCTTGCAAGACATTCCATTTCTTGTATGTCTTTCACAAAATTGAATTTTTTTGTTTTAGAGCAGGTAAACCTTTTCTTCGGTGACTATGCCCCTTTACTTGAGTTAAAGGAACTCCGATGGCAACTGCTGTTGGGGGCCGATTCCACTCCTGGCCTGTGACTTCTTAAACCTCAAATGTGCAGATCTAGCCAGCTATTTAAACTCCATTTCTCCTGCAATAAAGCGGCGGAAGTTTTCAGCTAAGCAGCTTCATGACTGATGGTCCAAATTTTACAAAATAATACCACCCTACCATCTGCTTCTACTGTCTCACAAGTTACCTTTTCTGCAGGTTCAAATGCTTCTCATTTGTAAAGAGTAATAAAGTGGACTTAAGGAGCGGACATTACTATGACTCCAGATTTAAGTCAATGTATTTCAGAATAGTAGCAGTTTATTGTAGTTTTATGTCATCTAAGTCAATTATTATAAGAATTGTAGCAGTTTATTTTAAAGTGCACATGGTTTCTTGTTTCCTGTTGGTCTGTCAACAGTTTAAATTTAGGATTTCGACTTTAAACCAAATGGCTGCAGTTTTTAAGCAGCTACATGTCTGAATGTGTGCACTTTACAAAACACTACACTTTCATACAGAAGGACAATGTAGACTGAAAGTGCGGGCATTAGCATGACCCACAGTTAGGACTCTAGAACTGAGGTTGATTCAAAGAGAAGGGCAGCATTTTATTTTATTTTACAGTGAATCTTTGCAGACTACTACACTCTGATAGCATTGCACCACTTTAGTTATGTGACTGACAGTCTTGTATACACTTTGCCTTTCCAACTAATACACTTAGGTTCATAGGTTCATACTAGGCTATCTGTCCTAGGGCATTTATAAGCCTAGCAAGAGTGTGTTTGGCTTTCGCCACCCATTTTAAATTAATTGTGCTATGCCCTTTTTCGAGGTTAGTATACTGTGTCTCTGTCTAACAGTGACACAGTGATACCTGGGGTAAACCTACGATCTCCCATCCACTCATCAAGATTCCTCTTGAAGAGAGTCATTGAGGGACTCTGCTTAACCTGGACTGGGATTTTATTCCAGAGTGAAGAGAGCCTCTGGGTTATGAATCTGTCCCTCCAGCATGTCCTATTTATTTCAGTGCTGAGGTTCAAGTCTCTCAAGCGTGCCAGAGCTCAATGGGATTTGGATTTTCTGAGGTGCAGCATGTCCATTAATTCTGGGTTGGACATGGCTTTATACGTCAGGCACAGATCACCTCTGAGCAGGCAGTATGCCACTGAGTAGAGCTGGAGTTTCTTTAACCGGGCAGCATATGGCATCTGTTTGAGCCCTTTGATCCTCTTGGTGAGGTACTTTTGGGTCTTTCCAGTTGCTGCAGGTGTCTGGTAAGGTACATCCCAAAAGGGGCATTGTACTCAATTATGGGCCTGATGAGGGATGAGTAAAGAGGCATGATGACCTCCCCTGATCTAGATGTGAATCCCTTTATGATTAGGTGGGCTATATAAAATGTTTTTCTAACCACTTTGGCCACGTGGTTGTCAAATGAGAGATTGCTATCAACTTGGGTCCTCAGGTCCCTAATTACTTCTTCTGTACTTAATAGATTACCACCTATGTGGTAATTTGTGGGCACTTTGTTTTTGCCAAACGGGATGACTGTACACTTTTTGGCGTTTAGCTTGAGGCCATGGCTCTGGCACCAGTTGCCTGTTTCTATGAGGCCCTTTTGGAGGATGCTTGTGTTGGCTGGAGAGTTGATTATGGCACCCAGTTTGCAGTCATCTGTAAACTTGGTCAGCCACAGTCCTTCCGTGTTGGCCTGTACCTCCAAGAAATATATACCGAACAAGAGAGGTCCCA
>NC_056735.1:153643981-153648981 GCF_019279795.1 Protopterus annectens | reverse complement strand
ATTCACTCTGTACCTGGCCATTATGTTCTTGTTGTACAACAGTAATAAAGTTTTTGTCCAATTCAAAGTTCTTAACCAGTTTACAGTGCATCAAATGAATCCAGGAGGCTCGCTCTGCGATCTTGACTGCAGTGGGTGTCGACAGTAGTACCTGGTATGGCCCTTCCCACTTCAGAGAACTCCAGTTCTTTTTCTTCACAATCTTCACCCAGACCCAGGTGCCTGGGGCTACTAGTGCTTCCGATTCTGGTTGCTCTTTATCTGAAACAGAATTTAACTGCAAAAGTTTGTTATTCAAAAATCATCTCATATACCCTGCAAGTGAACTGTCAGCCTCTTGCTCTGCAGACATGAGGGGTTTCCACTGAGGTGTATAATATGCCCTCCCAATCAAAGTTTCAAAAGGAGTTAATCACTTTGCATTTGGAACAGTTCTCATGCTCAACAGTGCCAGAGGCAAACAGTGCACCCAGTTCTTCTGTGTCTCACTCATCAACTTCTTCAACACCCCATTATGCCTCTCAACTAACCCTGCAGATTGGGGGTGGTTAGCACAGTGATTTTTTAACGATATTCCGAAATAGCGACTAAGTTGTTGCACTGTTTGATTCACGAAATGTGTACCGTTATCACTATAAATCTTTTCTGGTATGCCAAATCTGAATATAATTTCCTTAACAAGGACCTTTGCAAAAGTAGCTGCATCTGGATTTTTAGTTGGAAAAGCTTCCACCCATTTGGAAAACATATCTATAATGATAAGGCAATACTTTTTATTTTCACACATATTCAGTTCTATGAAATCCATACAAATAGTATGAAATGGATACGGTGGTGTAGGGAAACTCCCTTGCTTAGGCTTCAATGCCCCTTGTGCATGATACTTGTTACAAACATGGCATGCTGCACAAAAATTTTTTGTGTAGTTTGTAAATCCATATGTTGTAAACACTCGATTCACTAACTGTACCATCCCCCCTGTTGAGACATGGCTCTGCCCATGGCTCAACAAAGCTGCATATCTAAACAAGTTAGATGGCAAAATTGGTTTCTTCTCCTTGGAGATGTACAGTCCCTTTTCAAGGATTGCTCCTTGTTTTATCCACTTTTGTTTTTCTATATTTGTAGTAAGTGTCTGCATTGTTTTTAACATTTCTAAATCTAAAATCTCAGAGGGTTGTAATTCCTCACTCTAAAGAAAAGCTTCTGAGGCTGAAGCTGCCTGTTTTGCAGCTGTATCAGCCCATGCATTACCTTTTGAAATTCTATCCTGTTGCTTAGTATGAGCTACGTATTTGCGAATAGTTACTTTTTGAGGTAACTGAATAGAGTCTAATAAATCTAAAATGAATAGAACATGATTAATTGGTTTACCAGTTGATGTTATCATTCCTCTATTTTTCCACTGCTGCGCAAAAACATGTACAGTAGAAAAAGCATACTGACTGTCAGTATAAATATTCACTTTCTTACCTTTTGCTAAGGTACATGCCCTTGTCAAGGCAATCAGTTCTGCTGCTTGTGCAGATAAATGGTGTGGTAAAGATTTTGCTTCTAAAGTTTCAGTATCAGAAACGACTGCATACCCCACTAGGATCTGTCCTGTAGGACCCCTCCTGCACGAGCCGTCCACATAGTATGTCACCTCAGCATCATCCAAGGGAACATCTATAAGGTCTTGTTTAGGTAACGTCTTTTGCTCAATCTCCTGCAGGCAGCAGTGTGGTTTGCCATCTGCAGGGGTTGGGAGCAAGGTTGACAGGATCAAAGTTGTGCATCGTTCAATTGTCATATGAGTATATATATATATAGTCATACAGGAAAGATGTCTAGCAGGAGAAAGATATGCTACTTTTTCTTGCAGTAAAATAACTGCGACTGTATGAGGCACTCTCAATGTGAGAGGGTGGAACAACACTACTAAGGCCAAAGCCTGCACTGCCATTGCAGCTGCAACTACTACTTGTACACAGTGGGGCAGGGATCGCGCCACTGGGTCTAACTGTGATGAATAGTAAGCTATGGGGCGTTGTTTGTCCCCATGTTGCTGTGTCAACATTGATGTCATATAACCTTGCTTACAGTCTACAGTTTGAAAAAAATGCTTATGATAGCATCATCCTTAGTTTTAGGATTACCAAACTATCAGTTGTTGCAGCTTGCAGAAAGCTACTTCTGCTTCTGGTGTCCATTGTAATAAATCCTGTGCTGCCATCGGCTTTTTGAATATTAAATTGGTCAGTGGAGTAGATTCTAAAGCATAATTTGGTATCCAACTTCGACAAAAATTAATAGTTCCCATGAAGGACATCATTTCCTTATTGGTAGTTGGTCTAGGTGCTTGTAATATTGCTGTTTTTCTATCTTCGTCTAATATTCTACCTTCTTTGGATATTACATATCCCAAGTACTTAACTTGTTTTCTCCAAACTTGTAGTTTGTTTTTGTTTACTTTGTGTCCTTGAGTAGCTAGAAACTGTAATAATGCTATGGTGTCCTCTTTACATTTTTGCTGGGTGGGGGCTGCCAGCAGAATGTCATCTACATAAAGTAAAATTTGACTACCTTTCGGTGGGATAAATCCGCCAGATTGCTTGCCATTTCTTGTGCAAATATTGTTGGACTTTCACAATATCCCTGTGGTAATCTCGTATATGTATACTGTTTCCCCTGAAATGTAAATGCAAACCAATGTTGGCTGTCTGGGTGTATCGGTATTGAGAAAAATGCATTACTAATATCTACCACAGAGAAATACTTTTGCTGAGGCTTTAAATCATTCAGTAAAGTGTGCGGATCTGGCACCGTTGGTGCCCTGGGTATAACTGCATTATTTACAGCTTGTAAATCTTGGACCATACGCCATTCCTCGTTTGCTTTCCTGACAGGAAATAAGGGTGTATTACATGGTGAATCGGGAGATTCTATTAAGACTCCTTCCTTAAGTAAGGCTGCTGTTATAGGTTTGATCCCTATCTCTGCATCCTTTCTTAAGGGATACTGTCTTTTCTGAGGTCTAAATGCTGACTTTGGTGTAATAGTAACTGGTTCTGCTGTTCGTATAAGTCCTACATCTGATTTCCCTGTTGACCGGAGAGTCTCTGGTATGTTTTGGAAGGCTTTTTCCTCTTCTTCCAATAAGAGTAATAGTCAGCTATTCTCACTAGCTTGTGAGTGCACAGCTGGATGTGTCCGTGTTATCCAGTTCAATTTCTGCTTCTGTACTCCTTGTTCGGAGAGTTCTAATTCTGTCTGCTTTTCCCACCTTGTGACTTTTTCTCCCAAGTCTGCCCATTTCAAACTTCTACTCTTAGTTAAGCTAACATGTGGCAATCAATTAGATTTGTAAAGTGCTAAAAATTCCTGGGGCAATGAACAGCTTACTACACTGTTTCCTTCTGTGTCCCAGTACAAGTTTCTTAACACTGTTTGCATGGTTTTGAAACAATTCCTGTTCATATTCTTTATCAGGTCCAGGTCTACTACAGTAATATAGAGTACAATGCAACAAATGTTGTTTGTCAATGTCGAGGGAGGGGGATTAACTGATGGCTACGTTCATCAGTTCTTCGGTTACTGGCCCTGGACCAGTCGTAACCAAGTCCTGGCTGTACCAATAATATGTCTTACTCTCCGGTCGCACTTCAAAAGTATCCATTTGTCACTATGCCTCCATACCCTGCATGGTTGGAACTACGGCTATGCCAAATATCTGCATTAAGTCTCTACCCAAAAGATTTACTGGGCATTTTGCAGAAACCACAATTTTACTTTTCTGGGTCATTCCTGAAACGGGGTCTGTTATTGCTATGTCATGGGAGAGTGGCTCCCAATACAGCTGTCCATTAGCTGCTTTCACTAGTATATAATCTGGTGATTCTGAATCTTCCGGTAATTTGGAAGGGTGTATCAGGGTCCATGAAGCCCCTGAGTCGTACAAAAATTTGACTTCCCTCCCCTCTACTAGAAGTGTCACTTCTGGTTTTGTGTCTGCTAAGTAGAGCTCTAGGCTCAATAATGCTAAGTCTAAAATTTTGTTTTCTTCAACATCTACAAATTCATGTACATCCTCTACCCCTTCTGTCATGTCCTCTACCCTTGCTATCACATTTGCACTTGTCTTTTTCCATTCATTCTCATTTAATAATTCCTGACTATCATATAGTCATTCCTCATCCTCCTTATTTTCTATAGTCACCTTCTTATTTAGCCTGCAATCCCTCGCTAAATGTCCTTTTTTCCCGCATTTAAAACATTCACCCCTTTTCTTTCTTTCTTCAATATCCTCTGATCGCTTATCAGACTGTTTATTTCCCTGGGTATTTTTCTTACCCTTTCTTCCAGTTTGTACTACAAAAACTTCTGACCCATCTTCTGCTGAAAATACTTGAGTTTTCTTTTTCTTTTTACTATTAAAATGTCTCTCTGCATGTCTAGCATATTCAAGTAATGGCTGCAATCTACTCGTACGATGATCTACCATGTGCTTTGTAATAAAGCTGCTAATGGGAGTTATACTACCCTTCAAGAATGCATTCTTTAGCTGTTGTTCATATGGGGAATCGTGTGTCTGGTTTTCTGGTATCTGCATTCTGCAGTGGTTATTAAAACACTCTAATAATCTAGCATAATATCTATCAACTGTTTCACCTTCTTGTTGAATGCACTGATTAATGCAAGTCCAATCAGCCCTGGGCTTCCATTTTTCAGAGATTCGGTCTGTCAGACCTTTCACTCTGCCGTCCAATTCTGCATTAGTATGTGGGAGTCGCCTAAGCTGTGCATCACGAGGATTCCAGTCGCCACTGATCATGTGCCAATCTGGACCTACAATTTGTCTAACTACTTTTTCAACTTCTTCTCCGTTCAAATGGTAACTTAATCTCATACCCTGTAAATCTTCTAAAAATTTTCAAAAATTCACTTTTGGATGGGGAATTCCCTCCATGGCTTTCCGGATATCCTCTGGTGTCCACGGTCTATAAACTAAAAGAGTTGGA